>NC_134524.1:3012535-3205035 GCF_027942865.1 Odontesthes bonariensis
ATAAAGTTTCAAATTATTTTTAAAAAAATTTCGTTAATAAATATTTCATGAGTAATAGTTGTCTTGTCACACTGTATTTGGCATTAGTAAATAATAATGAACATTTACAGATATTTTACATGATATGAGTGATAACACGTGTTGTAAGGGCTAATTTGCACAATAGGTGTGCCTTGAGATTTTTCCTTGTCCTTTGGTGTGCCTTGGGCACAAAAAGTTTGGGAACCACTGGGCTAGTGAGACCAAAACCTGTCTTCCAATTCATTACATTTTTTTGTGGTAAAAGTATCGGCATCGGTACCGGCAAGTACTCAGATCCAAGTATCGGTATCGTATCGGTTTGAAAAAAAGTGGTATCGCTGCATCCCTAGAAAATATGACTTAGAAAAGCATAACCAGTTGTCAAACATGGTTAAGTGCAGCTTACTTATGTGAGATTTCTCTCTTTTTTAAATATAATACTGCACCATTAACAATGAATGTGGCATTATACATTCTGCTATTATTGTAAACATTATATAAAAGATTTAAATCATTACAAGTCAATGACTGAGCACAAAAGGTTAAGTTATTTATCAAATACTACCTGGAAAAATAGCAGGGTTGGTGGAGCCCTGGGTTTCATCTTTGCCTCGCAAGGCGAGCTCGAAAATCCCGCAAAATTCTTCCAAACTTCCTTCTCCGCATCAGTACGACGACTAAAGGGAACTTCTGTCAGAAACACTACCGTACTGTTACACTCGCCACTCGCCATCTTCTTCGTAGAATGTTTTTTTTTCTTTATTGAAAACCACAATGTTACAACAACAACGTAGAATGTTCATGTTCCCGCGCAGCAGAAATATGACGAAAGCACGTTGTGCGTCGTTTGTGCGAGCACATAAACCCTCATAGAGAATGCATTGGGAGCAGGATTTTTGAAAAAAACTGACGTACCATTCATGTCAATGGGAGATTTCTGGTGCAAATTCGACCCTGACAGAAATTGCCCCAAATGGGCGTGGCAACTTGCCTGACTACGTCATACTCACGATTCTAGTCAGAATGTGAGTCTGATACCGCTCAATAGAGTTCTGAGTATGGGGCGTGTTTCAACCGAACCAGGAGAAAAAATGCCTCTTCGCTCAATTGGATAGACCTACAACCAATCAGAGCAACGTAGTATGTGACGTAGATTAAGCAACACACACTTGTTGTAGGAAGGACGGCAAAAACATCTTTTCTATCGATAAAAGCCTTTATCGCGTTCCTCTGTTCGTCTTTCAAAACGAATGCAATGTGGAGATCCTGTAGAACAGACTCGATGGCAGAATCTACACACCCTAGCTCTCCAGCGGCAGCCGTGTTTGTTTCAAACTAATTCAAACCAAGCGCTCTTTGGTGACGTAGTCGATAATGTCCCTGTTGATCATCTGTCCATCATCGTATAAAGCCCGCCCTGGCAATCTGATTGGGTCGACCGATTCTTGGTCGGGCATAATGATTTCCCAACTGAGCAGAGCCAGACCCAACTTCCCGACCAAATCTTTTATGGGCGGGGCTAAGTTCGGCTGGCACCCAGGCTACGTGGCAACACCAGGCGCCAACCTTAATCTGACACTGAGTCACACTGAGTCACACTGAGACACACTGAGTCACACTGAGACACACTGAGTCACACTGAGACACACTGAGACACACTGAGTCACACTGAGACACACTGAGTCACAAGACCAGAGCTCTAACCCTGAGCTCAGCGTATTTTGAGTACAGGTAATTCACTTTTACAGGGTTATTATTACTTTGTACACTGGTGGATTAACTGAGTAAGTTCACTGGAAACTACACTATTGGGATAATAGGGTTCCATTGTTCACAGGGTCTCATAAATGTTCACCTTTTTTCATAAGTTTTTTTTTACTTACGTTATGGTTTAAATACTTAATCTTACATTGAGGTATTTTTCTATATACCTTTCCCTTCCACTTGGCCCTTACGCTCCTCTTCAAAGCTATGCTGTGCTACTTTTTTATGCTATGCTATGCTATATGCCCTTTTATGCTATGCTATGCTGTTCTATGCTAACTGTTCTACGCTAATCTTCTCTGCCATCCCTTAGAGTTCACCTGGAGGTCATCAGCTCTGCTCCATCACCTTTTGTCTTTGTGCGCTCGTTGTTCCTGCTCCTTCTCATCCGGAGATCCTCCTACATTTTTATTAATGACTTTACAAATGCCCGTTTGTCACAGTTGATGAGGAATGCCGCTGTTGAAAGGAGTAATTAGCATTTGGGCCCCGAGCAGACCTCCACCGATTTGTAATCATTAAAGTTATTTTAGCCTTAAGGAGTTTCTGTTTTTAGTTCTGGGTAAGTTGTGTTGCCGTCGGGGCCGAAGAAGAAGAAGAGTTGTGGACTAAAACAACATGAGCAGCGCGACTGAGAGCATCTGAGATAACAGCAGAATGTCTGTTGGGTAAATCTGCTCAGTACATGATTGTGTGAGTAACTGAGCAGTTGTAGAAGCAACAAACAGATCAGTTCAGTTTTCTCGTGTTAAACGGTTCAATTCAAAGTAGCGTTAGCCTGCTTAGCTGCCTTTTCCCTCAGTGCAGCCATGACGTTTGGACTAAAATGCGTTCACACGTCTGATTCCAACACAACAGACATTTGAAAGAGTTTCACAGCTTGAAGTTGAGCCTCGTGCCCTTTTAGTGTTGGAACAGCCTTAACTTTCAGCTTCAGTCATGAGCATCATACAGCTGTCTGCGAAGTACAGGGAACAACTCCAAACCTTTTTCAGACTGCGTTAAAGATTTCTGGGTCTTTGGGGAAGATGATAAGGGTCAACTTTCCCTCGTAACCAAACACACATTTTCTTCAAAAATATCTGTGTAGCAAGAACATGAAAAGCATGAGAAAAGTTAACATCTGCCCTTTAATGAAATGCAGAACAATGAAATACAGACGAGTGTAAAGCTCGACTTCACATCAAACTGAAATGATATATTGCTTCTTCAGATGTTTACAGAAATACCCACAGCTGGTGCAAAGCTACTTTGTGGATTTTAACTTTAAACAAAAAAATATGTTCAGTATAACAGAATAAACATGTTTCTACTTTCAAACAGACTGCATTTTGTTCTGTCCATCAACTCACAATTGATGCCATGTTTGTCTTGAACGTCGGGAGATCCGTCCCCAGTTAAAGCAATCCCAACAAATTATAAAGCACTTTCAATGGTTCTTCAAACATGTGCTCCCCACAGAACATTCAGAACTAAAGTCCTGACAAGATAAGGTGGTAATCCACAAAGAAGATTTTTAATCTGAACAAAGGCAAGGCTTCTGATTGGTAGTTCCTGTTTGCTTATTTGCCGTAAAAATTGTTGTTGATTTAAGCCAATCATTTCTCTGCAGTGTTTCTACGTTGGTGTCTCTTTAGACTAGATAATGCAGTGAAAGCTGCCCCACACTGACCACAGATGAAAGGTTTCTCTCCTGTGTGAATACGTTGGTGTGTCTTTAGATTACCTAATCTAGTGAAAGCTGCCCCACACTGACCACAGCTGTATGGCTTCTCTCCTGTGTGAATACGTTGGTGTGTCTTTAGATGACCTAATTGAGTGAAAGCTGCCCCGCACTGACCACAGCTGAAAGGTTTCTCTCCTGTGTGAATACGTTGGTGTGTCTTTAGATTAGGTAATGTAGTGAAAGCTGCCCCACACTGACCACAGATGAAAGGTTTCACTCCTGAGTGAATACGTTGGTGTGTCTTTAGACTACCTAATTCAGTGAAAGCTGCCCCACACTGGCCACAGATGAAAGGTTTCTCTCCTGAGTGAATACGTTGGTGTGTCTTTAGACTACCTAATTGAGTGAAAGCTGCCCCGCACTGGCCACAGCTGAAAGGTTTCTCTCCTTTGTGAATACGTTGGTGCGTCTTTAGACTAGATAATCTAGTGAAAGCTGCCCCACACTGACCACAGATGAAAGGTTTCTCTCCTGAGTGAATACGTTGGTGTCTCTTTATACTACCTAATTGAGTGAAAGCTGCCCCACACTGAACACACCTGAAAGGTTTCTCTCCTGAGTGAATACGTTGGTGTGCCTTTAGATGAGATAATGTAGTGAAAGCTGCCCCACACTGACCACAGATGAAAGGTTTCTCTCCTGTGTGAATACGTTGGTGTCTCTTTAGACTACCTAATTGATTGAAAGCTGCCCCACACTGAACACAGCTGAAAGGTTTCTCTCCTGAGTGAATACGTTGGTGTCCCTTTAGATGAGATAATCTAGTGAAAGCTGCCCCACACTGACCACAGCTGAAAGGTTTCTCTCCTGTGTGAATACGTTGGTGTCTGTTTAGATGAGATAATGCAGTGAAAGCTGCCCCACACTGAACACAGCTGAAAGGTTTCTCTCCTGAGTGAATACGTTGGTGTGTCTTTAGATGAGATAATGCAGTGAAAGCTGCCCCACACTGACCACAGCTGTATGGTTTCTCTCCTGAGTGAATAAATTGGTGTGTCTTTAGATTAGATAATCGAGTGAAAGCTGCCCCACACTGACCACAGATGAAAGGTTTCTCTCCTGTGTGAACACGTTGGTGCGTCTTTAGATTAGATAATTGAGTGAAAGCTGCCCCACACTGGTCACAGCTGTATGGCTTCTCTCCTGAGTGAATTATCTGATGATACCTCAGATTTGATCGTTTGATAACTTTCCCACAGTCCTTACAGCAGTGCCATCCGGATCCCTCTTGGGCTCTACGTTTCTGCAATGACAGAGAGGAAGAAGACTTAGATCCTTTTGAAGTTCACACAAAAGATTTCTCTAAGCTAAACTACGCTAACCAACATATTCTAACTGGAGCTGGACAGACCGAGCCACACAGGTCTCAATATCTCAGATTAAACATGAACGCTGAGGGTGCGTTTATAAGTGCCCTCAGCTATCAGCACTGTGCTCTGATGTGTTCTGCACACGTTCAGCTTTTTAAGCAGTAAACTCTTGCTTTTTGCTCTTTTACTAATTCTTTTTGTCATGATGAAACTCTGAATAGGAACTTGAGCTATGTGTTTTGTGTTTTATGATCAACTTCAGACAATCTTAAATCACTGCAACTCGAAAAAGGAAATCATCCTACTCGCTGATTCAGGAAAAAAATTAAACAGCTGATGGATGAGTGCAATTTGACAAATCATAAAAGGACCGACAAGAATAACTAATACGTCAAATACAACAATTGATCTAATATTTACTAATAATCCTGAAAGAATCTCTAAGACTTTGAATCTATTATCAGGCCTGTCAGATCACAATTTTATCTTGTGCTCATGGAAAATTAAGAGGAAGCATTTAATGGCATCCACCAGAGGTCACCAGTTCTACTTCATACCCAAAAGCCGGCAACAATTCCTGAATGAGGAAATCCAAAATCTAGAAGGTCTAATATTCTGGAAAATAACGACACTGAGGCTCGCTCAGATAACTTTATTAAATAAGTCAATGATATTATAACGATTCACAAAAAAAAAGGTAAATCCAAGCAACATAGAAATAATCTGCCCTGGTGTAACAATGAATTTATAAAATTAATGAAAAATAGAGATAAAGTCTTAAGGATGACCCATAAGGTGAAAGCAGATTCTATATTGAGGCAATAAATGGGGCAAATGGTGATTAAAAGCTAATATGGAACAATTTAAATGAGTTATCTCCCCATCTTAGTGATCTACAGCTCCAGGTAAATGATGAGCTAACTGACTATCTGGAGATTACTGTGAGTTATCAATAGATTTTTCATTGGCTCAGTTGAGGAACTTTCGAAGCCCTTTAAATGCTCACATATTTCATCTCTAAAAAGGCCAGAGATTCATTTGGTCTTACTCGTGACCTTTTAAAGACCAATAAACAGGCTCTTGCTGACCCAGTTGCACATCCTGTAAATCTATCCATAAAACAGGAACAGTACCATCGACATGGAAGATTGCTCGGGTCACCCCCGTCTTTAAGGCCGACAAAATCTATCCACCCATAAGTATTTTACCTAGAATTTCCAAAGTAAGCAGAGAAATGGGTTACCACAGAACTGACTGAACACTGAAATAATGGCCATGCCAGTCTTCATCCAATGCAGTTTGGATTTAGGAAATTCCATTCAGCAGAGACAGCTACCTGTTATTTCCTAGAAAACTTAAAGAGCTTGTTGGATCAGGGTGGCTTTGTAGCTGCTGTATTTCTTGATTTAAAGCGTGGTTTTGACACCATTAATCATGATGTGCTTATTGCTAAATCTGCTCATTTCAACTTTTCAAAATAGTGCCCTCTGCTGGATGAAATCATACCTGTCGCACAGGAAACAGGCCGTTCAAATTGGTGATTCGCCATCTTCATACCTCACTTCTTCTGCTGGAGTACCACAGGGCTCAATATTGGGTCCTGTTTCATTCAGCCTAAATGCCCATAACTTACCAAATGTCTGTAGAAATATAAAGATGCAACCATATGCTGACGACACAGTATTATACTGTCATGCCAATTCAATTCAAGAAGCTGCTGCCATTCTCTCAGGAGCCACGGTGCCAGTGTCCTATTGGCTCCAAAACTGTTGTTTACATTTGAATAAAAAAATAAACAGTCTGTATGTTTTACTCCCGGCAGCCAACAGAGGGACAGCAACCATCAGTCAAGGTGGATGCAGAGACACTTGATGTGTTTCAACACTTTAAGTACCTCAGGTAATTCTGTGGCTGCCCCCCGTCTCTGGAACTCTCTCCCCGTCTATCTGAGAGCTCCACAACCACTGGGCGACTTCAAAAGAGGCTTAAAGACTTTTCTTTTTAAGCAAGCCTACTCTGCCGCCACATGATTTTTATGATGTTGATTTTATCCCTGATTTTAGTTGTACTTTGTAGCACTTTGAGATTTTTGCTAATGAAAAGTGCGTTACAAATTTGATTTATTATTATTATTATTATTATTATCTTTGATTCTAATCTTAATTTTAAGCAACACGTTAAAAAAGTAACAAATAAAATAAAATTTAACTTATCAAATTTAAAAGACATGAGACGCTTCCTGACTATGGAGTCAGCGAAGACTTCCACGCATGCAGTGATACTTCCTCGTATTTCCTGCTGTTATACAACATGGTCACATACATCAGAGTGCAAAATCTTGGACTTTGATAGCTATCAGCTGTTTCTGGATGTCTGTCTCATCTTTAAGGTTTCCAAAGGATTAGCCCCTCCACTATTACAGGATTTCATAAAGACAGAATCCTCTAGAATAAACCCCAGAGCACTAGAGGAGACTGATGTGCAATGATGCAGGACTAAGTTTGGCCAAATGGTGGAGTCCATCAGAGGAACAGTGCTGGAACACACTGCCAACTCGTGATAGAAACTGGGACAATTCCACCACCTTTAAAAAGAGCCTTAAACAGTGGTTGCAAACAGCCAGAGCTGCTCTCATGGGTCACCTCTCCGTCTTTTCCCTTTTGTGTACGGACTCTTAACTTTGATGTGAATCTTTCTAAAGATTTTCTGTTTGTTTGTTCTTTAGTTTTTTGTCATGGTGTATTGTCTGTATGTTTTTATGATACCTGCCTGAGGACAACGGATGAAATTTAGCAGCTGTGCTAACTCCGGCATATTTACATGGATGCTTTGCTGATATGTTGTTAATGTGCAGAGTCCTAACCAAATAAATAAGAAATAAAATAAAAACCTCCTCCACACTGACCTGTGGCCCGGTGGACCCAGAGGATGAGCCGGCTCGTTTCCTGGTGGAGGGGTTCTGCTCCTGGTTCTGCTCCTGGTTCAGCTCCTGGTTCTGCTCCTGGTTCAGCTCCTGGTTCTGGTTCTGCTCCTGGTTCTGGTTCTGCTCCTGGTTCTGCTCCTGCTTCAGCTCCTGGTTCAGCTCCTGGTCCTGCTCCTGGTCCTGCTCCTGGTCCTGCTCCTGCTCCTGGTTCAGCTCCTGGTTCAGCTTCTGGTTCAGCTCCTGGTCCTGCTCCTGGTCCTGCTCCTGGTTCTGCTCCTGGTTCTGCTCCTGGTTCTGATCCTGGTTCTGATCCTGGTTCTGATCCTGGTTCAGCTCCTGGTCCTGCTCCTGGTTCTGCTCCTGGTTCTGCTCCTGGTTCTGCCCCTGGTTCAGCTCCTGGTTCAGCTCCTGGTTCAGCTCCTGGTTCAGCTCCTGGTTCAGCTCCTGGTTAAGTTCCTGCTTCAGCTCCTGCTTCAGCTCCTGGTTCAGCTCCAGGTTCAGCTCCAGGTTCTGCTCCTGGTTCTGCTCCTGGTTCAGCTCCATTCTGGTCCGACTGATGGACTCTGCAACTGTCAGCACATACGATAAGATCCAGCTGTGGCGTGCAGCGTGTTAAACCACACCCACTTTTCTTCTTCTCTTGATAACCTTTCTGCACAGTTTTTAACCATCCAGTCACATCCCATTAAACTCATTACTGTGCTTTTTATTTAAATCCCTGTGAACTTAAAAATGCTTCTTTATTTTTTATTTCGTTTATTTGACAGGGACAATACAATCAGACATAGTTACAAATCAAAGCTTGTATACAGAGTATAGCAACAAGTGCTAATTTACAACTCCCGTCCCTGGTTAGGCTTTTCTATGCTGACACAAGACCTAAAATAGACATTAAAATAAACCTAAAATAGACATTAAAATAAACCTAAAATAGACACTAATTTACATAAGAACATTAATCTATAAATACAACAGTGCTGTTCAAACTTTCATCTCATTCATTCACTCTCACATTTTTACAAGTGAGTACAGTTTTGGTTGGTTTTAAGCCAAAATTGAAGTTTAAAGGTGAACAATTTAAACTCACTGATGGACTTAATATCTGTGGGCAGTGAGTTCCAGAGTTTACAGCTTTTGTAAGAAAAGACCGACTGTCCAAACGATGTTCTGCACTTAGGGATTGTACAGTTGTGGTTGGAGCTGCCTCCCTGAGTGGTTCTGGAGCCAAATTGTGATTTAAGCATTTAAAAAATAATTTGAGAAAACACAAATTGCTAAAACTGTCAAAGCTCAAGAAATTATTTTTGTAGAGGATTTGACAATGGTGATAACGGATTGGTTTTCTGTCCATCATTTTGAGTGCTTGATTGTAAAGTGAACCAATGCGCTTTGTGGCTGAGGGAGCTGCCTGGGCCCATGCTGTCATGCAGGAGGAGATCTGAGGAAATATCATCCCATGCATGGCAATGGGATGATATTGATCTAATGATCTAAATGGCAATTTCACACGTTGCCATGTCTATACTGGCTTATTTTAAACAAAATAAGGTTAAACCAGAGCCGCGTTACACTGGCTGTCATTCAGCTGACCCGGGATGATTCTCAAATCAATTCAGCCTGATTGGCGTGCGTGCCTGAAACATTTGGACATATTTGAGGACTAATGCACATATTCCTTTTTTTTTTTTTTTTTTTTTTTGACCTCCGACATGTTCCTATGTTTATGCGTCTCGCATTCACTAGCTTACCACGCGTGACAAAATATCTAAATCGTCGCATATTTAATGACGTGTGGAACGCAATGTGTAAGAATATCCGATCTGCCTGTTTACACGGCGGTCGCATCGTCACATATCCAATTCGTATCTGATAAATTTCCACATATGAAGGAGGCCTGTATCCGATCTCAAAATATCCGAATGCATGCGTCCTCGTCCTATTTACATGGTCAAAAAAACATATCCGATCTGTGTCACATGAGAGCAAAAAAATCAGAATTGGGTAACATTTAACTGACAGTGTAAATGTAGTAGGGTTGGGCGAAAAAAATCAATTCATGTACATATCGTGATTTTTTTAATGGGATGATTTTAAAAATCGATTTTTCTCCCCTGAATCGATATATATATATATATATATATATATTTTACCCTTGTCCGGTCCAGAATTATGGCAGCAGAATTGTAATCTGAATAGCATTTATGCTAAACACATTTGCTATGCCATGGGAAGCTTTATCAATTATATTACGTCATATCCGTGTCCAGATAAACTTCATCAATTCATCACATTAAGTTATGTTAAAACTAGCCCACATTTGTGCTGTGTGGACGTTTCAATTCATTTTGTAACTGTAAACTTTAAAAAATGCCTCCTTTTGTCTCAGTTGAAATAAATGTCAGCTGCTGGACTGACTGACACAGACTGATGTGCATTGTTTATGGGAACGACATTCATTCTAGGAGTGTATGATTCAACTTGTTTGTTTTTTTAAGGAGGAAGAAAATCGCAATAATTGGAGAATCGCAATTATCAAGAATCGTGATACAATCGAATCGTGACCAAAGCATATCGTCCCACCCCTAAAATGTAGCCTAATTGATTTTTGAAGAGCCACTGACTAACCTCAGCCATGCATGCAGATAAAACATCTGCAGCTTGCTCTGGTGTCTTTGCGCCTGCATAAAAAAATACATCGTCCGCGTTAAGTTGGCAGCGGACACCTGGGAAAATCAAAGGCAGATCATTTATAAAGAGACTGAAAAGCAGTGGCCCTAGTATGGAGCCCTGCGGTATGCCCATTGAGATGTTTCTCTGAGAGGATTTGTCCTGGGCCACTCTCACACACTGCATGGCCTCAGGGGAGATCTTAAGTGTAGACATTTTGGCTAAAAGGAGGCTATGGCTGACTGTTTCGAATGCCTTTTTAAGATCAAGAAACACAGCTCCAACCACTTCACCCTTATCTAATGATTTTTTTATGTTTTCTATGAAGCAGCAGTTGGCGATCTCAGTTGAATACCCTGCTCTAAAGCCAAACTGCTGTGGGTGGAGGAGTTGATTCTCCTCCAGGTGCTCAGTTAGTTGAGCTGCCACCACTTTTTCAATCATTTTTGACGGTACAGGTAAAATTGCTATCGGCCTATAATTGTGCATTGAGTCTTGCTCTCCTGATTTAAAAATTGGGACAATCGCAGCTTTTTTCCACCCTGAAGGAAATTTACATTTTCTAATAGACAAATTGGAAAGATGTGTCAAAGGTTTAACGAACAAGTTACCGTAACGTTTGAGAAAGCAGGAGTTTATATTATAAATATCATTTGCTTTGGAGTTAGACAGTTTTTGGATGGTCCTTGCTACCTCAGTCTCGTTCACTTCTTGTAGACAAAAGTATTCAGAAGAAGACTGCAATGATGTGACTCTCTCAAAATCTTTTGTGAGCTCTTCTATTGATTGTACAAAGTGCTTATTAAATTCATGAGCCATGATGGCGTTTTCATTAATAATTTTGCTGTTAATTCCTTAATTCTTGGTATTTTTATTAGTCAGATTATTTAAATGTTTCCAAAGGGAATTATTGTTGCCGATAGAATTGCCTATAAGGTTTGTATAATATGAAGCTTGTGCTTTTCTGAGCTCTTTCACTTCTTTATTTCTCAAGCTTTTAAAAGTAAAATTGTCTGTGCTGAGTTTGGATTGTAGTGATTTCTTCAGGGCTAGATCTCTCTTTTTCATGAGATTCCTTATATCATTATTTAGCCACGGGAGACTATTTTCCTTTTCCTTGCACTTTTTTTTTATTGGTAAATTTGTTAATTAATTGAGTGCTCGCTGCAGTGATTGAATTCCAACATTCATCAACATCTTCCAAGGCTAAAATATGTTCCCAATTGAGATGTTTTAGTTCCCTCTCAAACTGTGGGATTTTGGATTTCGTGCCATTGTCATTGTTCTTTAATTTACCAAAGTCTCTTTTTAGTCAGCTTCCTAGCAGTCAAAGTCAAATTGTGGTCAGATAGTCCCGTTATTAAGTTATATGTTTTTATAATGCGCTCAGGTTTGTTTGTAAATGCCATGTCCATTAAGGTTTTTGACCGTCAGGTGATCCTGGTGGGCCCTTTAATCATTTGATGGTAATTAAGTTTTGTCATGATTGTTTTAAGTCTTTGTTTGCAAACTTTTTCAGTCCAGTTAATGTTAAAATCCCCGTACCATATTGTTTCTCTGTAAGTCTCAAGCTGCTTAATTGCACGAGTTAATTCATCATAAAAAGACACATTATGAGAAGGTGGGTTATAGAGAACAACAACGTTAAAATTCATGGATTGTGACAAAATTATATTTAAGGCTAGACATTCAAGAGGAGTGTTAAGTTCAATTACTTTACAATTAAATTGATCTTTGATATAAATTAGAACTCCTCCTCCCTTCCCAGAGTCTCTGTCCTTTCTGAAGCATTGATATCCTTTAATATCCATCATATCAGTAGGAATATTGCTATGAAGCCACGATTCAGTCAAACAGAGGTAATCCAAATGGGAATCCACGAGGAGAGCGGCAATCTTCGGATGTTTAGTTGCCCCCCAAGAATTCCCTTTGGTTTGCATTTAGGTTCCCATAGCACTCTGGCGTGATTCAGTTTGAAAGAATAGATATTGCTTTTGTTTTTGCACTGCGTGATTGTCTTTGGAACGCATTTGAGCTGTGTTTTCTGCACCAATTTTAAAGACCCACTAAGGTCACAGTTCAAAATATGTGTAGCTTTTTGATCAAATTCAGAAAAATAATGTAATAATAACTCTGTAGACCGACAGCCACTGTGTGCAATATCCCATAAATCTCATCTGAGTCAGTGGAACACCATCAACTTAAATCATTTTACTACATTAAGACAATGATCCCGTTTGAGGAAAGGGTCCCAATATCATCCCAAAGACTGAGGTTCAGATTCTCTCCGTTTCTAAACCGGTTCTCATTTCCAGAACCTTTTTATCATGTGCTCAGTCCTTGTTGGTTTGTGGATGGTTTAACGCTGTAACGGTTAGCATTAGCTTTAGCGTTAGCAGGCCGGGCTAACTGTGAATAGCAGCCAGATTATCTGAACTTTTTACTCTCTGCTGCATGTTCTGACTGCCCGTGTCCAGCAGCAGGAATCACACCAATGACACAGAGCACTTTGAAGACATTTCTGCTAACGTCTGACCGCTAAATTCATTCTTTCCTGGACTCACCTGCATGCAGCTTTCTGTTGCTATGCTACCAGATGTTCCGAGATGAGCCGAGATGAGCCGAGGCTTCGCAGTGTGTGTCGGGTAATGGGCCGTTTCTCAATGTGCGTATTTGTCTGTAGTGATGTTTCCAACAGGGTCTTGACTGAAGCGCGTGTCCAGTAACTTCGGATGTATTTTGTGAAGCTCGTACCGAGGCGCGTGCCGATGACTATCTGTACCATGTGACCGGTTTAGGAAGGTTTTATTTCTTAATAAACTTTATTGTTCCATGTAAATGTACAAAAAGCATGGCATACAAAACATTGTACAGATATCTGTAGTGTTGAGCTGACTGTAGAAAAATCAACATAATAAACATGTTGTATGAGTGTATGAGTCTTTTATGTCACAACAACCATCTTTTTTCTTTTTTTCCCGTTTGATCACGTGATTGATGACGTCAGAAGCGCAGAACGCATTGTTTGGTGGAACCACGGTTCAGAGGTCTCTCATCATTTGAACACTTGGGGGCGCTGTTCTCTACAAAAGTAAAACATATCAGTGATAGAGAGAATGTCAATATTTCTCCCAGATTAAAAACAGTTTTTAAATCACTGGTTAACGCGTGATCTTTCTATACTCAGTCGCATATTGCTGTCCAAAGCTGAGGGTCTGTCAAGACTTATTTATCCCTGTCACTCAATGTTTATCTCTCCAAAGGCAATAAAGTTGTCCAACTCTATCATTTTTAATTTCACTTGGAAAAATAAAACTCATTATATACGCAAATCACAATTAGTTAAAGATTATAAAAATGGAGGTTTGAATGCGTTAGATTTTGAGTTTATTGTTGCAGCTTTCAGAATCAAATGGTTGAAAGAATGCATTACCCAGCCTCAAGCGATGTGGTTTCATATTCCCAATATAATTTTTAATGAGGTTGGAGGGCTAGAGTTTTTGTTTAATTGTGACTTTGAAGTTTCTAAGATATCTTTAAAGTTGTCAAGCTTCTACAAAGCAAGCATTAGATTTTGGGAAGTTGCTTTTTACTCACAACTTCTCCCCTCACAATTGTTTATTATGGAAAAACAGGGTTGTAACTATCAACAGGAAGTCTGTTTAAATCTGATTGGTATGATAACGGCATATGTTTTATTCGTGATTTATTATATACAAATGGAATGTTGTCATACAATGACAGTATGCAGTATGTAGTATGCAGTATGGAAGTATGCAGTATGCAGTATGTAGTATGCAGTATGGAAGTATGCAGTATGTAGTATGAAGTATGTAAGTATGCAGTATGTGGTTTCGAACACAGCCTGTCTGGAACTAGGTTGAACGGTGGCCCTGAAGTGCCAATCACAACGGCCAATCAAAAATCTCTGCAGATACAAGCAAACAGGCTGCGCGTTAACCACAGCTAGTTAGCGATTAGCTCGTGGGTCACGGAGCTGCAGATAGTTCCACACACCAGCAGTTCCACCGCTGA
This sequence comes from Odontesthes bonariensis, assembly GCF_027942865.1. Taxonomy (NCBI): domain Eukaryota; kingdom Metazoa; phylum Chordata; class Actinopteri; order Atheriniformes; family Atherinopsidae; genus Odontesthes; species Odontesthes bonariensis. Next base: position 3,026,982 of record NC_134524.1, read on the forward strand.
ACAAGGTAACAAACAGCTTCGTGTCCTCCAAAATAAGAGCTGAATCAAATGTTTGAACACATGAAAAACTAACCTTTATACGGTTGGTATTTACTGCAGGACGGGTAGTTTGGTTTCATTCCTTTATTTAGTGTCATTCAGACACTTGAGATTAAGATCGATTGAGAGACAGAACAGGAAACTATTCACATTATTATTAACTGCAGAACATTGGTGAAAACAACCATTTCCCCTTTGCACTGCTGACACTCCTGCTGCTCTTCATGTGTTCGGGGGGGGCGGATCCATGACCTGGTTGGTGGAGCTGGCTGATGATGGGGGGGCTGCCAACATAAAATGGAGTTAATTCATCACCCACCAGAGCTAATGCAAGCATGGCAGCAGCTTTCTCAGATGCATGAAGATAAGAGCTCAGTGAAATGCATTCCTGAGCAGGACTCCCACCCAACGTCCCCACGGGGCAAAGCAATTTATTTATACAGCACAATTCATACACAGGGCAACTCAAAGTGCTGCACAGCTACATAAAATCACAGGAAGGCAATAAAATGTTAGAGCATCATACTAGAAGACAGTTCCAGATGTTAGGAGCATCAAACTGAAAGGCTGTTCCAGATGTTAGAGCATCAAACTGAAAGGCTGTTCCAGATGTTGGGAGCATCAAACTGAAAGACTGTTCCAGATGTTAGGAGCATCAAACTGAAAGGCTGTTCCAGATGTTAGGAGCATCAAACTGAAAGGCTGTTCCAGATGTTAGGAGCATCAAACTGAAAGGCTGTTCCAGATGTTAGGAGCATCAAACTGAAAGACTGTTCCAGATGTTAGAGCATCAAACTGAAAGGCTGTTCCAGATGTTAGGAGCATCAAACTGAAAGGCTGTTCCAGATGTTAGGAGCATCAAACTGAAAGGCTGTTCCAGATGTTAGGAGCATCAAACTGAAAGGCTGTTCCAGATGTTAGAGCATCAAACTGAAAGACTGTTCCAGATGTTAGAGCATCAAACTGAAAGGCTGTTCCAGATGTTAGGAGCATCAAACTGAAAGGCTGCTCCAGATGTTAGGAGCATGAAACTGAAAGGCTGTTCCAGATGTTAGGGGCATCAAACTGAAAGGCTGTTCCAGATGTTAGGAGCATCAAACTGAAAGGCTGTTCCAGATGTTTGGAGCATCAAACTGAAAGGCTGTTCCAGATGTTAGGAGCATCAAACTGAAAGGCTGTTCCAGATGTTAGAGCATCAAACTGAAAGGCTGTTCCAGATGTTAGGTGCATAAAACTGAAAGGCTGTTCCAGATGTTAGGTGCATAAAACTGAAAGACTGTTCCAGATGTTAGGAGCATCAAACTGAAAGGCTGTTCCAGATGTTAGGAGCATCAAACTGAAAGGCTGTTCCAGATGTTAGGAGCATCAAACTGAAAGGCTGTTCCAGATGTTTGGAGCATCAAACTGAAAGGCTGTTCCAGATGTTAGGAGCATCAAACTGAAAGGCTGTTCCAGATGTTAGGAGCATCAAACTGAAAGGCTGTTCCAGATGTTAGAGCATCAAACTGAAAGGCTGTTCCAGATGTTAGGAGCATCAAACTGAAAGGCTGTTCCAGATGTTAGGAGCATTAAACTGAAAGGCTGTTCCAGATGTTAGAGCATCAAACTGAAAGGCTGTTCCAGATGTTAGGTGCATAAAACTGAAAGGCTGTTCCAGATGTTAGGTGCATAAAACTGAAAGGCTGTTCCAGATGTTAGGTGCATAAAACTGAAAGACTGTTCCAGATGTTAGGAGCATCAAACTGAAAGGCTGTTCCAGATGTTAGGAGCATCAAACTGAAAGGCTGTTCCAGATGTTAGGAGCATCAAACTGAAAGGCTGTTCCAGATGTTAGAGCATCAAACTGAAAGGCTGTTCCAGATGTTAGGTGCATAAAACTGAAAGGCTGTTCCAGATGTTAGGTGCATAAAACTGAAAGACTGTTCCAGATGTTAGGAGCATGAAACTGAAAGGCTGTTCCAGATGTTAGGAGCATCAAACTGAAAGGCTGTTCCAGATGTTAGGAGCATCAAACTGAAAGGCTGTTCCAGATGTTAGGAGCATGAAACTGAAAGACTGTTCCAGATGTTAGGAGCATCAAACTGAAAGGCTGTTCCAGATGTTAGGAGCATCAAACTGAAAGGCTGTTCCAGATGTTAGGAGCATCAAACTGAAAGGCTGTTCCAGATGTTAGGAGCATGAAACTGAAAGACTGTTCCAGATGTTAGGAGCATCAAACTGAAAGGCTGTTCCAGATGTTAGGAGCATCAAACTGAAAGGCTGTTCCAGATGTTAGGAGCATCAAACTGAAAGGCTGTTCCAGATGTTAGGAGCATAAAACTGAAAGGCTGTTCCAGATGTTAGGAGCATCAAACTGAAAGGCTGTTCCAGATGTTAGGAGCATCAAACTGAAAGGCTGCTCCAGATGTTAGGAGCATGAAACTGAAAGACTGTTCCAGATGTTAGGAGCATGAAACTGAAAGGCTGTTCCAGATGTTAGGAGCATTAAACTGAAAGGCTGTTCCAGATGTTAGGAGCATGAAACTGAAAGGCTGTTCCAGATGTTAGGAGCATAAAACTGAAAGCCTGTTCCAGATGTTAGGAGCATGAAACTGAAAGGCTGTTCCAGATGTTAGGAGCATAAAACTGAAAGGCTGTTCCAGATGTTAGGAGCATGAAACTGAAAGGCTGTTCCAGATGTTAGGAGCATGAAACTGAAAGGCTGTTCCAGATGTTAGGAGCATAAAACTGAAAGGCTGTTCCAGATGTTAGGAGCATGAAACTGAAAGGCTGTTCCAGATGTTAGGAGCATAAAACTGAAAGGCTGTTCCAGATGTTAGGAGCATGAAACTGAAAGGCTGTTCCAGATGTTAGGAGCATAAAACTGAAAGGCTGTTCCAGATGGTAGGAGCATGAAACTGAAAGACTGTTCCAGATGTTAGGTGCATAAAACTGAAAGGCTGTTCCAGATGTTAGGAGCATGAAACTGAAAGGCTGTTCCAGATGTTAGAGCATTAAACTGAAAGGCTGTTCCAGATGTTAGAGCATAAAACTGAAAGGCTGTTCCAGATGTTAGGGGCATCAAACTGAAAGGCTGTTCCAGATGTTAGAGCATAAAACTGAAAGGCTGTTCCAGATGTTAGAGCATAAAACTGAAAGGCTGTTCCAGATGTTAGGGGCATCAAACTGAAAGGCTGTTCCAGATGTTAGGAGCATGAAAAACGCAGCCTCACCTTGTTTCGTCCTGAGTAACCCGGGGCAGTAGGTGTGGTCAGTGGTGAGCGGATCCACGGGCGGCGGAGGTTCTGGGGGGCTTCTCAGCGCGGGAGGCTTCCTCCTCCTGGGTTGTGGCCGGTGGGCGAACAGGGTGGGGACAGCGTCGGCCCTCAGCTTCACGCCGCCCTTCTTAGTTGTGGTGAACTGCTCGTCCTCAAAATGTGCCTGCAGAGTCGCTCTGAGTTCACGTCACTGACAGAGAGGCGCGTGGGACAGGTGTGAAGCGCAGCAGAAACTCACCTCACACAGCTTTCTGTTGTTGGCTCTGCTGATGCTCAGGTTGCTCCTGCGGACCATGGCCAACCATTTCTTTCTTCTTTCGGCGTCTTTAGGGAAGCCGTACATTCTGAACCCGTTCTCCGACCGATTGGTGCATCCAAATGCAGCACAGCCCACCATGGTGAGACCCTCCACCTATAAAAGGTTCATTTAAATCCTTAGATACACTTTTCTAAAGACTCGAGCCTGTTCTGTGTGGACACAACACTGGTTCATCCCTTGAGTTAGGAGCTTTTTTCCTGCCTGAATGGTTCACAGCTCAGAGTTAAGTGGCTTAACAAAGAAAAAACTGGGCTGAAGATGAGTGAAAAGGCAGAAAATGTCCAAAGAAAAACGCTGAAAGACCTTCAGAAAGTGTTGAAACTGTTGCTGAAGATCACTTAAGCTGCTTGGATGCAAAATATAAAGAAATAAAAGGCGTCTCATGACCAAAATGCTTCAAAAACCACATAAAAGACTTAATATGGCTGTCAAAATCATACAAATGTAGTTGGAAATTAATTGTTATGCAAGAAATTATAATTAAATGTCTGTTTCTGTTCATTTTAGGCCACTATTTGAGCAAATTAATTTAAAAAAAAATCTACTAATTTTTTGTTGCTCGTCTGACTCCAAATCTGAGGGAATTTTATTCCTGTTTGGTGATATAAAGTCCTGTTTTTCACTCTCACTGGAGGAGAAAAAGGAGCCTTTTCCCTGCCTGAATGGTTCACAGCTCAGAGTTAAGTGGCTTAACAAAGAAAAACTGGACTGAAGATGAGTGAAAAGGCAGAAAATGTCCAAAGAGAAACTCTGAAAGAGCTTCAGGAAGCTGCAGAACTGCTGATCAGGATCATTAATTTCAGCCTGAATGTAACACAGTCGCCCTTCTACTTTAGTTTATTTAATTTAATATTTAATGTAATCTGATTACACGAGTTAATTCCTTAAAGCAACACACATTCAGGCTTTTCCGGCTGTGATGATGTTTCTCTGCTGCTGTTCTCAGGGAGGTCAGCAGGTGGACCGTCAGCCCTCATTAGCTCATTTCTACAGTGTTCAAACCCTTAAATCTGATCAAATACAGCCCAATGTTGCAGATTAAACTACCAAACACTGTAAAAAGCAGTAAAAAGCTGTTTGTTTGTGCACATCTGAGTAACTCTGGGAACAGACAGTAACATCATGCTCTGTATCTGAAGGTAGGCTTCACATGTTTAAGTATAAAGCAGGAAAAGGTACAGCTGTACACCCTCTACCATTTAAACATCAGAAATGTGTCGCTCCAAAGAAGAAAAACTTTGATTAAACACACAAGACCGAGAGTTCCGACACTCCTTGAACTACCCAACACGTCGTCACGTGGTTCATGCAGCTCCGAATAGTTCCAAACTTCTTCTTCATTCAATCCTGAACCAGGATAGTTCAACATGGGCTGAATTACACAGTAATACACAGTAAACCCGTTCAGACCCGCCGTGCTCACATTAACTAGCTGAAGCTAAGCTACAACTAGCTGCTTAACACGATTAATGAACTAAAAGTGGCTGCATGAAATAACGCCGTTGACTTAACTAGTTAAAGAGCAGTCAGCTAATGCCAAACAATGTCTTAATGTCATCAACTTACCGGAGACAAAGTTCAGAAACACCAAAAATCACAATGAACAGTGGAACTGCTGGAGTTTGGAACTATCTGCAGCTCCGTGAGCCACGTGACTTCCGCATTCCTTTCTTTCTATAGAAGTCTGTGAGAGTGTCGCCTCTCTTTTTATAGCCCTCTGCCGCCACCTAGTGGTGAGGAGTGTGGCTCAAACACTCACTGAGGTTAATCTCACTCTGATTTCCCTTTTGATCAGATGTTCATATTTCACTTTATTTCCCCTTTTCTTTCTGCACACCTCCATCTTTCTCTGATTTCTGTGAAAACTCTTCTTCCCACTGTTTCTGCCATCTTTTCTATGTGAAACCACTTCATTCTCTGACTGGTTCGCTTTTCAAAGCAGAGATTTCCATCCGACGTGGTGCCTGCAACAGCAGCTGGTCGGCTCAGATGATCAGCAGTCACAGTCTGAATCAGATCTACTTTCCAGAACATCCGAGTCCTTGTTGAAGTTGCTTCCTGTGTTCTCGGCTCTGTGAAACCAGAGTTGCATCTGCAACCTCAGAGGCTGGAGGCAGAGTGTGATCATGACTTCCTGTGAGCATATCTAAACAACAAGCAACCTATCGGCTGACGTAAGAAAAACAAACTGTTTACACATTCCTGAAGGGACGGAAACATTCTTTCTGCTGCACGAAACCATTCAAGTTGTTTCCTGATGTTTTGCGTTCCAGCAGCATCTCCACAGGAGGGGAAAGGTCGGGACTTTCCATTAACTTTGGACAGTCGGCCAATCAGACTGCGGCACGAGGCTCCTCTTAGATGAAAAACCAGTTCAGCTCTGTTTGCATTAGAGTACTGTCCCTTTAAATGTGAAGAAACAAACACAGAGGAGGGAAAACACGTCCTCCTTCAGCCCGAAGGCAGATGTGACGCAGTTAGAATTCACTTCAGCCTCAGCCTTGCTGTTCAAACAGGTTTCTTATCCATGTTTGTTAATAAATGCCCTCTGATCTGAAGTCTGATCCGTCCTTTTTCCAGATGATCAGAAGCTAAAGGGTGAACTGTGGCCTCAGACTGGGATTTCCCAGAAGCAGGGATGTCGATAATCAGGATTCTTCTAACCCTTCATGTGTAAACCTACCTGCAGTAAACACCTTTAGGGAAGCACCCGTCCACAATAGGCAGAAAATAACCCTAAAGCTCACCGAGGCATCAGCAGTGCAGCTCACAGGGTGGAACATCAGCCGAAACCTTAAGAACATTAAAGTGTGGACGTCACTGCTGATGAGCTGCTTCAACAAAAGAGTCTGAAGTATTCTGAGCATCACTGCAGTTTAATGAATACATGACATTTCTCTGATTACAGTGTGTAAATAATAAAAAGCAACATGCGTAAAAAGATAAAACATTTCATTGTAAATCATCTGTTACTTTATGTGCAAAATGACTGAAGCTCTGCATCTGTTCTGCAACAACACATTTAAGTTTAAGCAACAAAAATCAGTATTTAAATCAGACTTTTACGAGGACACGTTTATCTGTAGCTAATTCTGCGGATTCAAATGAGCATAATCTACAAGCTAATTAAAACTATTACAGCTTTGCTAAAATAAAACAAACAAAAAGGTCTCACAGCGTGATGAGACTGAAGCCAGACTTCAACAATACCGAGGACGATCGGCAGCGTTCACCGTTAATAACAACAGCAAGTCTTCCTGTTTTCCCTTCAGACACCGGCTGCATCTCACAGTTCACTGACCCCGATTCAACTGCATCAGAGCGTCTGCGCTGGAATATTTCAACAGGAAAACGTGGCACATCTTTTCTGAACTGCTCTCAGTCTGGCTCATCACCTGCGACCGGTTGGCCGTGGGAAGCTCTGCGAGGAGCCGAGCGCCCGAGACAACGTCGCTCCCAGGATCCTGTGAGCTCACAAACCCCTCCGCCACGATGAGGCGGCGATTCAAGGAGCGGACGCATTCATGCAGGAGTTTCAGGTAAGAAACCTCCACCTTTTTAAGGAATCGATTTAAGGAGGTGGTGCATTCACGTATTAATGCGAGTTTCGTGTCACTCACCTCCACCTGTTGAAGGAATCGATTTAAGGAGCGGACGCATTCATGCAGGAGCACGAGTTTCATGTATTATGGCCACACACACCTTCACCTATTCAAAGAATAGATGTAAGGAGGTGCATATACTCATTAATATGAGTTTGACCACACACACCGCCTATATAAGGTGGAGGTGCATATACTCATTAATATGAGTTTGACCACACACACCGCCTATATAAGGAGGAGGTGCATATACTCATTAATATGAGTTTGACCACACACACCGCCTATATAAGGTGGAGGTGCATATACTCATTAATATGAGTTTGACCACACACACCGCCTATATAAGGTGGAGGTGCATATACTCATTAATATGAGTTTGACCACACACACCGCCTATATAAGGAGGAGGTGCATATACTCATTAATATGAGTTTGACCACACACACCGCCTATATAAGGTGGAGGTGCATATACTCATTAATATGAGTTTGACCACACACACCGCCTATATAAGGAGGAGGTGCATATACTCATTAATATGAGTTTGACCACACACACCGCCTATATAAGGAGGAGGTGCATATACTCATTAATATGAGTTTGACCACACACACCGCCTATATAAGGTGGAGGTGCATATACTCATTAATATGAGTTTGACCACACACACCGCCTATATAAGGTGGAGGTGCATATACTCATTAATATGAGTTTGACCACACACACCGCCTATATAAGGAGGAGGTGCATATACTCATTAATATGAGTTTGACCACACACACCGCCTATATAAGGTGGAGGTGCATATACTCATTAATATGAGTTTGACCACACACACCGCCTATATAAGGAGGAGGTGCATATACTCATTAATATGAGTTTGACCACACACACCGCCTATATAAGGAGGAGGTGCATATACTCATTAATATGAGTTTGACCACACACACCGCCTATATAAGGTGGAGGTGCATATACTCATTAATATGAGTTTGACCACACACACTTTCACCTATCTTACGAAAAGATGTAAGGAGGTGCATATACTCATTAATATGAGTTTGACCACACACACCGCCTATATAAGGTGGAGGTGCATATACTCATTAATATGAGTTTGACCACACACACCGCCTATATAAGGTGGAGGTGCATATACTCATTAATATGAGTTTGACCACACACACCGCCTATATAAGGTGGAGGTGCATATACTCATTAATATGACTTTTGCTTTGAATGTATCCACAAGAGAAGAGAAGCTTTTTGACGGTGATCCAGGTAATATTCATACCCAACTATACTTTCTGTCAGACTTTCTCTCTCTTTCGGTCACATTCACATTCGACTCAAACAACTGAATTTTCACCAGAGGAAGAAGGAATTTTTGAATTCTCCTTCAACCTTATTTTACAGTTTACATAAAGAGCAATAACTGCAACTGTAAAAATGATTGCTGAAACAATTAGCCCATAACCTCCACCATTTTCACCCTTGCTGCTTCTATCCTTGGATTCTCCGTTGTCTCTGCTTCCGTCAGTGTGGCCTGCAGGTCAGAAACAGGAGACGATGTTTCACTCTCACATCAACAACCAGGAAGCTGCTTCAGCTCTGATCCAGAGACAAACACATAAACTCACCTGCTGGGACAACTTCCAGGAAGATGATGATGGGATCAGAGGTCAAATTAGCTCTCCTTCTGCGTTTTGTTCCTTTCTGCTTAACTCGACACTCATATGTTCCTCTGTCAGCAGTCGTCACATTTCTCAGAATCAGAGACACGTCTCCATCCTTCATCTGTCTGTCCTGCAGATCCACCCGGTTCTTAAAAGATGGATGCTGGTTATGTGGATCATAGTGACCATCTCTGTACAGCAGAACATATTCTTTATCCAGATCAGCTCTGCCCCACTCTACAGCAACGATGGGGATGTTGTTGTTGTTGGGAGCTCTACATGTCAGAGTAACATCCTGTCCAGGTTCAGCTGTGATGATTTTCTGTTCTGCAGGAGAGGAAACAACACAGAGCAGAGAGGTTAAAGAGGTGTGGTTACCAGCTGTCAGGTGGGTGATGACTGAAGAACATTTCCTCTTCAAATTGCTGTCCCACATCATCTCCTGCACTCAGACCAGCTGCTTTCTGCAGAGTCTCATCAACAACATCTTTAGAAAACACCTGAAACATCTGATCTGAGATGTTTCACTCTCACATCAACAACAGGAAGCTGCTTCAGCTCTGATCCAGAGACACACTCACACTCACCTGGTTCAACAACTGCCAGGTGGATGAAGGTGCTGGTCTTTTCTCTCTCCTGGTTTCTTCCTTCCTGGACGACTCGACACTCATATGTTCCTCTGTCCTCAGTCGTCACATCCTTCAGAATCAGAGACACGTCTCCATCCTTCATCTGTCTGTCCTGCAGATACACCCGGTCCTTAAAAGATGGATGCTGGCCTTCAAGATAAAACTGACCATCTCTGTAGACAAGAACATATTCTTCACCCAGATCAGTTCTGCTCCACTTCACAGCTATGATGGTGTTGTTGTTGTTGGGAGCTCTACATGTCAGAGTAACATCCTGTCCAGGTTCAGCTGTGATGGTTCTGTGTTCTGCAGGAGAGGAAACAACACAGAGCAGAGAGGTTAAAGAGGTGTGGTTATCAGCTGAAATGGAAATGCTTTAAAGTGAGCTGACATGAAGTCTTAATGGGCTGATTATCAGTCCCAGTTTCTGACAGAACAAACAGAAAAATCTGCGAATGAGAGCAGCTGAAATGGGGAATTCAGCTCAAAGAGCGCCAAAATTACCTATTTTAGAGGCCTTATAACTCAGCCATACAGCATCGCACAGACCTCATTCACAGTTTATATGTGACAGGAGACACTCGGCTTTAACTGAACCAAAGGGTTTGTTGATAGATAATACAGCTTTGACACAATGGCAGTTTCCGTTTTAGGAAGACATCATCTCGGCCGAGGTGTCTCTCCCACTCACTGTAAATTCAATACTGCACCAATTCCTCGAACAAATGTCTCTCATGTCCAAAATATCTGCCCGATCTGGACAAATTTTACTTCAAAATGTAGGCATTTTTGTCCTCTTTCACCCAAAGTCACCCTCATTGAGCTCTGCCACACAGATTTATCACAAATTGCCTCCGAGCCCAGAGGTCGCCTCTCCATTATAAAGGCCTAAAATCATAAAATACAGGTGAAAATGATTTTAAAAATGCCATAAAAAATGAGCCACACATAGTAGCCAAATGAAAATTATAACGCTGGCTTCTGCTGTCTCTTGGGGCGCTGACGGTTCAAGAATTATTCGGATACGACTTTTACTTTTCGAACAGCGACCGTTTGTTCGAGACAGTCGAGTGCAGGTAAAATTATAGTGCAATTTTAAGAAGCCACAGTGAGCGTACATATCTCAGTTTGCTCTCTGTCTAACACAGACGAGCCGCACCTGCTCCTGTTACCGGGGCAACACCTTGTTAGCCTGCTCTGTTCAAAGACTGCTTATGAGGGCAGAGCCAAGATGGCTGCCCTGTTATAACAGCTTCATGCTATAAATCTGATCTGCTTTTCTCCTTTAAACTGATAGTGAGGGGAAGTTTGAAAATGCCCACAATGCAATGGGAAAATGCATTGAAAAGCACTTACCGAGGCCATTTTGAAAATGCCAAAAAAGCTGTATTTTAAACAGGACCTTGATAAAAAAAAAATGACATAAATGTCCTCTGAAATAATTCAATGGGAAAATCGATCGAAAAGCACTTAACTAGCCAAAAATGCCAAAAATTTTGGAGGCTTCATAACTCAGCCATACGACATCACAGAGACCTCATTCAAAGTTTATATGTGACAGTAGATTGGCACCCATCAAAATTTCTTCCTCCAGCTCTTCTGGGGGGACCCCGAGGCGTTCCCAGGCCAGCCGAGAGACATAGTCTCTCCAACGTGTCCTGGGTCTTCCCCGGGGTCTCCTCCCAGTGGGACGGGCCTGGAACACCTCACCGGGGAGGCGTCCAGGAGGCATTCTCACCAGATGCCCGAGCCACCTCATCTGACTCCTCTCGATGCGGAGGAGCAGCGGTTCTACTCCGAGCCCCTCCCGGATGACCGAGCTTCTCACCCTATCTCTAAGGGAGAGCCCAGCCACCCTGCGGAGGAAACTCATTTCGGCCGCTTGTATTCGCGATCTCGTTCTTTCGGTCACTACCCACAGCTCGTGACCATAGGTGAGGGTAGGAACATAGATTGACCGGTAAATCGAGAGCTTCGCCTTCTGGCTCAGCTCCTTCTTCACCACGACGGGCCGGTGCAGAGCCCGCATCACTGCAGACGCCGCACCGATCCGCCTGTCAATCTCCTGCTCCATTCGTCCCTCACTCGTGAACAAGACCCCGAGATACTTGAACTCCTCCACTTGGGGAAGGATCTCATTCCCGACCCAGAGAGGGCGTTCCACCCTTTTCCGGCCGAGGACCATGGTCTCAGATTTGGAGGTGCTGATGGTCATCCCAGCCACTTCACACTCGGCTGCGAACCGCTCCAGTGAGAGCTGAAGGTCACGGCCTGACGACGCCAACAGAACCAAATCGTCCGCAAAAAGCAGAGACCCGATTCTGAGGTCGCCAAACCGGACCCCCTCAACGCCCTGGCTGCGCCTAGAAATTCTGTCCATAAAAATTATGAACAGAATCGGTGACAAAGGGCAGCCCTGACGGAGTCCAACCCTCACAGGAAACATGTCCGACTTACTGCCGGCAATGCGGACCAAACTCTGACACTGGTCATACAGGGACCGAACAGCCCATATCAAGGAGTCCGGCACTCCATACTCCCGGAGCACCCCCCACAAGAGTCCCCGAGGGACACGGTCGAACGCCTTCTCCAAGTCCACAAAACACATGTAGACCGGTTGGGCGAACTCCCATTATATATTGAGGTCCTTCTGCTTAAAATGGCACCACTCAGGAGATATCTTTTCCTAGAAACTTTGCATAGTGATGAACCTGGAGACAAGGATGAAGGCCCATCATCCTCAATACAGCATTCAACAGGTAAATAAACCATAAAGCAATTAAATATAGTGCTAAATGTGTGCTTAAACACAATACGAGACAACAAGATTAAAGATATGCCTTATTTATGCGTAGGCTAATATACCATTCAGTTTCTAAACACTGTATGCCATTAGGGCTGGGCGATATGGACCAAAAGTCATATCCCGATATATTTAGGTTGAATATCGATATACGATATATATCCCGATATTTTTTCCGCAAAGTGAGAGCTGTGAAATGAAATGCTCAGTCAAAGTCAAAGCCAAATACGAGTAGATTTATTGAAAACTCACTATAAAATGTAAACATAAACACTGTATAACAAAGCTCCGTAAGGTGCACATTTAAATAAAAAAAATATCTTGAATAAAATTGGCCTATAAAATAAAATAGGTAAATCTTTTTCTGAGGGCAGCATTTATATATAAAGAGATAACATAATAAAGTGCTCAGTTTAAGAAAAATGTTTTTAAACATCAGCTTGAGATTACCTGTTTCCGATATTTGAACTATATCGATATATGCGATATGGTCTAATTCCATATCTTATTTAAAAATATATCGATATATCTTAAATATCGATATATCGCCCAGCCCTGTATGCCATACTGTTTTATGTGTAATGTACCATTTTAAATTACACACCGAAATCCTGGAGAGACAGGATTGGAGATTCTTATTTAATTTCTTTAGGCCATATTAGTCAACGTTTAATGGTATCTCATTTACAACTCACATACTGAAATTAAATGAATGAATGAATGAGACTATCGTAGGACGTTATAAACCTTTTCTGTATGTCAATACAATATGCCACCCCTCTACAGATTGTGACCCTCTGGCCCCCAAAGAAAAAAATCCTAGACACGCCCCTGCTAATGAAAACCTGATACTTCCTCATTTCAACCAGCTGAAGGAGAGTTAGAGCAAACAGTGTCAAACCAGTCAAAAACAGCCACTTGGTTCAGATTTTATATCAAACATTCATATAAAATGGGTTAGGGTTGCACATCCATCCGAAGCTCAGCACTTTACTTGATGTCGGATGAAGGTACCGGAGGAACTTTATAAATTCAGTAAATAAAGTCATCACGTCTCGGACTTTTCCAGAAGCAGAGCGACGTCACAGGAATAAAACTCTGAACCAGTTAAATCCAGAATCAGCCGGTAAAATGTGAGCTCATTCTTCCGCAGATTCCAACACAATAATCAGAAATTCTCACTTTAAATGTTTCATCGGTCTCTGTGCAGAAAGATTAGTGCGCGCGGCAGAGCTTACCTCCAAACACCGAGGCGGCTAAACTCAGACACATCCCGAGCAGCGCGAAGTTCTCCATGGCTGCGGCTGTTCAGCAGGAAGCTGCGGAGCTTTTCACCGGCTCAGCTGTTTACACAAGCGGCGTCACTCCTGTCAAAGCCGCCCAAAGCGCGCCTTCCCTTCTCAGGTGGCACTGTGGACCTGCGGCAGCGCGCACAGATAACCCGCTGAAGCCGCGCGGATCGGACCGGAGCGGCAGTAAAACTGGGGAAAGTTAGACTGAAGATGGCTGATCGAGCTGTTTCATCATTTAGGGATGATGTTATCCGGTAAATTAACGTCACGCGTGATGTCAGCACGTCGTCTTCGCGCTGCAACGCTACCCAGCTTTTATTGTTCTCACGTCAAAAACACGTTTTCATATATTTTTAAACTGAATTATTACCCTGAAAGCATATTTCTAAAGAATATATTTTAATTATATTCATATTAGATTAGATTATAAATTTAAATTAGATTATATTTATATTTACTGTCCTACAGACATCAGGTGGGTTCAGCCGACTGTCCTTCAGACATCAGGTGGGTTCGGCCGGCTGTCCTTCAGACATCAGGAGGGTTCGGCCGGCTGTCCTTCAGACATCAGGAGGGTTCGGCCGGCTGTCCTTCAGACATCAGGTGGGTTCGGCCGGCTGTCCTTCAGACATCAGGAGGGTTCGGCCGGCTGTCCTTCAGACATCAGGAGGGTTTGGCCGGCTGTCCTTCAGACATCAGGTGAGTTCGGCCGGCTGTCCTTCAGACATCAGGTGAGTTCAGCTGGCTGTCCTTCAGACATCAGGTGGGTTCGGCCGGCTGTCCTTCAGACATCAGGTGGGTTCGGCCGGCTGTCCTTCAGACATCAGGTGGGTTCGGCCGACTGTCCTTCAGACATCAGGTGAGTTCGGCCGGCTGTCCTTCAGACATCAGGTGGGTTCGGCCGGCTGTCCTTCAGACATCAGGTGGGTTCGGCCGACTGTCCTTCAGACATCAGGTGGGTTCGGCCGGCTGTCCTTCAGACATCAGGTAGGTTCGGCCGGCTGTCCTTCAGACATCAGGTGGGTTCGGCCGGCTGTCCTTCAGACATCAGGTAGGTTCGGCCGGCTGTCCTTCAGACATCAGGTGGGTTCGGCCGGCTGTCCTTCAGACATCAGGTGGGTTCGGCCGGCTGTCCTTCAGACATCAGGAGGGTTCGGCCGGCTGTCCTTCAGACATCAGGTGGGTTCGGCCGGCTGTCCTTCAGACATCAGGAGGGTTCGGCCGGCTGTCCTTCAGACATCAGGTGGGTTCGGCCGGCTGTCCTTCAGACATCAGGTGGGTTCGGCCGGCTGTCCTTCAGACATCAGGAGGGTTCGGCCGGCTGTCCTTCAGACATCAGGTGGGTTCGGCCGGCTGTCCTTCAGACATCAGGAGGGTTCGGCCGGCTGTCCTTCAGACATCAGGTGGGTTCGGCCGGCTGTCCTTCAGACATCAGGTGGGAAAGAATCCCTGATGCTGCCGTCAGCTCAAAGAGCCAAGAAGAAGAAGAAGTCCAGCTGCCCTTACTCCAGCTTTTAGGGTTAGTTCTCAGATTCTGCTGTGGCCCATCCTGTGTGTGTGAATCTAACGCAGAAATATTAGAAGCCGTTTTGAACCCCATCTCCCTCGCAACAAAGCGCTTGGAAACATTTATTAATCATTTACCGATTTATTAAACGGCTATTTTGGGTTTACATATTTAAACAACAGCGATTCAATGCGATGGTCCATCTAACTGTGTTCAGCATCAAATACAAACAGATACATTAGATTTTCTCCGTCAATGCAACTGAAATAGTATTCCGTGAAGTTTAAAATTTCTATTAGTGCTACGCAGTTTAAGTAAATACTCTTCTTCTCGTTGGTCCTTGAGACGTACATACAGAGGAATGTACGCTGTCGCCCCCTGTGGTCGCACAATTTGGGGTAACACCTGCATGTCATCAGTGCAAAATGTTTTGGGTAAAAAAATAGGCAATTAAAGGAAGTGTCGGAAAGGCGGGATGTTTAAACAAAATGAAACATAGCGTCATTCCGACCATCGGAGGAAAAAAGTGTCGGAATGATGGGACGTTTGATAAAAAATGAAGTCTTGCCATTACGACTATTTGAGGCCCATGTCGGACTGGTGGGATGTCAGCATGTGACCCTCCCAGCATGATTAACTCCAGTGTGACTTCGGTGCTTAGTTAGGAGCTGCATGGCTGTGCTTCCTGCTCGCTCCCGTCTGCACCATCACTTGTCCTTGTATTTTTGTGTAAATAATTTCGTATATCCATGTTTATAAGCGGCCATTTACAGCTCCGGCGACCGGTGACTGTAATGTTCTTATTCTTCTGTAGAATAAAACATCAAGAGGAGCTTCTTGTGCTAGTTTCAGCTAGCTCTTTTATTGTTCTTCTTCTTCTATTTTATGTACATACCGTATTTCACGAACTCCCCCTAGCGGTAGATTCTTTAATAGCAACTATCATTACAGTGACCATAACCCTTTGTAATTGGCTAACACAACCCAACCTTCGTTCGTTGGTTTATCATTATCTTTATCATGTAAATATGAGCTGCTTATGTGTTGATCATCGTGTGAAAAGTGAAGTTTTCTGTGTGGTTTCACTTCTTTACCTGATGGAGGGAAATCAGCTGATGGTTCAGAACATGGGCGTCCATTGGGTATGCCAGCTGCCACACCTCGGCTCCAGGGGAAAATGTAAATGTTCGTTTTTATTTTTATTTTTAAAAACGAATTTATGGAATTACTCTGTGTCAATTTGTATTGATTATTCTATTATTTAATACATATAAATGAACTACAAATGAAATTCTGAACAACATAATCAATTTATCTAAGTATCATCTTCCCTTTTGAAATGTGATATCTCCCAGCCCCCCCCCTCCCTCCCACGAGATGACGGAGCCTGGAGGTCAAAGCTGATGTTATTAGCGGGATTTTTTGTTTGCTAATTAATGTAAAATATGAAAAGGAAACAGAAAACTTTAGATTTATTTATCACCAAAAAAAGGGGTCCAATGTTGCCCCAGCGGCGGAGGAAGGAGGACCAGGAAGTGAAGGCGGGATTCAGGCTGTTAGCCGCTAATGCTAATGCTAATGCTAACAGGGAGACGGAGACGAGTCCATTGTTATGTTAGCGGGGTGTGAGTGAGACTGCATTTGCACACAGATAAGCTACATAGCAGACTTTTGTGGTGATTATTTGCTGGGCATGTATATTTATACTGTAGTCATGTGACTATAGTGACCTTGCCATACCATAGCTTTGGCTGAATTGACGCTGCTGGTTCAGAACCAGTTTCAGCTGTTCTGTTGCTTCACTTCATCAGGAATAAAACTGCTGTTGGAGCTTTTCTCCTCAGAGTTCAGTTGTTTTCTAAGATGTTGCAAAGATCCAGCCTTTAACGTGGTTGAGCTGAAATTAAAAAGCTTTAACAGCTGCTTAAGAGGTTTGCTGCACTTCATGTTGGATTTTACAGCTCTTGATTTGTTTCTGCTTCATTTCTAATGTAATTTGATCTAATTGTGAAGAAAACTCACAGACGGGCCCATCTTTGCAGCCTCTTTTGGGTATTTTATTCACATATTCAGTTAGCAGAGCAGCAGGTTCCTGAACACAATAGATTGTTGGAGTCTTTATGTCTCTTGAAAACACGCTGGAGCCTCCATGTTTGCATCTTCTGTAATAGTTCCAACAATCAAAGCCTTAAAACCTGCATAAAGTGTGAAGATGTTTAGTTTCTTTCTGAATTAAACCATCAGAAACCATGAAAGTCAGTTAGTAAAACATAAAATGGTAACAAAGAGTCTGGGCGCCTGGTTGGAGCTCCTCAGGGCGCCTGGTTGGAGCTCCTCAGGTTGTATGTTGGCCTGTCTCCGGCTCTCTGAAACGGGTTCGCACCGTTGGGAGGGCGCTGCTCGCCGGTTCAGGGCAGCTCCAGCATCTCGTACTCGGCCAGGATCTGTTGGGTTCGCGTGTGCACCAGCGTCAGGGCGTGGATGATGATTGTCAGGATGGGCGTGGCCTCCTGCTGCGTCCGCACACACACCAGCTGCAGGAAGTACCGCCTGTCAGGGAGGGCCAGGAAGACCAACTCTGCGGCCTGACGGAGCAGCCAGGGGTGGTGGGGGGCCAGCGCCACCCTGTAGGCGTCCCTGAGCCAAGACACCAGAAACAGACCGGCTGTGTTCAAAACCGCATTCTTCTCCTACTACTCATACTAACTTTAACTTTTTTTAAGTTCCCGGATGCATACTAGGTTCTCCGAAATGTTGGGTATGCATCATGAGGTTACTACTCATACTCAAACTACCCAAGATGCAACGTAACTTGACGTCGCCGATCGTCATTTCCTGTCAAAACGGCAGTTTCAAGCTAGCTACAACGAGGGTAGGTTCACTTCCTGTTTTCAAAACAAAAGCACCAATTGTATGGTAATGGCTTTCCCTATGATAAAAGGCAACGGGTATTTTATTTTGTGAAAATAACCGGAAGTGCGTTGCTCACTGCGGCTAGCTTTAGTAGCGCCCAATTCGTGGGAACAAAATTGTAAACAGCCGGTATTTTGTCAGGTTTTCAACACGTTGGGGATCTAAACGACTACTTTCTCACCTGAAAATGTTTCAAATGTTGCTAAAGTTTACAGAGTTTAGAGCTTAAGAGAAATCAGCTTCAGGCCGGCTGATTTCAGCTCGGGAAAGAGCGAAATGCATTGTGGGTAAACACTCTGCATACTGTCTGATCGATCAGTATGCAGAATGCAGTATGTAGTATGTAGTATGCAGAATGTAGTATGTAGTATGGAAGTATGGAAGTATGTAGTATGCAGAATGCAGTATGGAAGTATGCAGAATGTAGTATGTAGTATGCAGTATGTAGTATGCAGTATGTAGTATGGAAGTATGTAGTATGTAGAATGCAGTATGGAAGTATGTAGTATGTAGTATGCAGAATGCAGTATGGAAGTATGTAGTATGTAGTATGCAGTATGTAGTATAGAAGTATGTAGAATGCAGTATGGAAGTATGTAGTATGCAGAATGCAGTATGGAAGTATGTAGTATGTAGTATGGAAGTATGTAGTATGCAGAATGCAGAATGGAAGTATGTAGTATGTAGTATGCAGTATGGAAGTATGTAGTATGTAGTATGCAGTATGTAGAATGCAGAATGGAAGTATTTAGTATGTAGAATGGAAGTATGTAGTATGTAGTATACAGTATGCAGAATGCAGTATGGAAGTATGTAGTATGCAGAATACAGTATGGAAGTATGTAGTATGTAGTATGTAGTATGGAAGTATGCAGTATGTAGTATGCAGAATGCAGTATGGAAGTATGTCGTATGGAAGTATGTAGTATGTAGAATGCAGTATGGAAGTATGTAGTATGTAGTATGCAGAATGCAGTATGGAAGTATGTAGTATGTAGTATGGAAGTATGTAGTATGTAGTATGCAGAATGCAGTATGGAAGTATGTAGTATGTAGTATGCAGAATGCAGTATGGAAGTATGTAGTATGTAGTATGGTAGTATGTAGTATGTAGTATGCAGTATGTAGTATGTAGTATGCAGTATGTAGAATGCAGTATGGAAGTATTTAGTATGTAGAATGGAAGTATGTAGTATGTAGTATACAGTATGCAGAATGCAGTATGGAAGTATGTAGTATGCAGAATACAGTATGGAAGTATGTAGTATGTAGTATGTAGTATGGAAGTATGCAGTATGTAGTATGCAGAATGCAGTATGGAAGTATGTCGAATGGAAGTATGTAGTATGTAGAATGCAGTATGGAAGTATGTAGTATGTAGTATGCAGAATGCAGTATGGAAGTATGTAGTATGTAGTATGGAAGTATGTAGTATGTAGTATGCAGTATGTAGTATGCAGAATGCAGTATGGAAGTATGTCGAATGGAAGTATGTAGTATGTAGAATGCAGTATGGAAGTATGTAGTATGTAGTATGCAGAATGCAGTATGGAAGTATGTAGTATGTAGTATGGAAGTATGTAGTATGTAGTATGCAGAATGCAGTATGGAAGTATGTAGTATGTAGTATGGTAGTATGTAGTATGTAGTATGCAGTATGTAGTATGGAAGTATGTAGTATGCAGAATGCAGTATGGAAGTATGTAGTATGTAGTATGGTAGTATGTAGTATGTAGTATGCAGTATGTAGTATGTAAGTATGTAGTATGTAGTATGCAGAATGCAGTATGGAAGTATATTGTATGGAAGTATGTAGTATGCGGTTTCGAACACAGCCACTAACTCTGCAGCTCAGATTTATTCATTCATCTGTAAACTCAGGTGCTGCTACCTGCTCAGCTCTCCGGGCGTTTTGAATCGTCCGTCAGCGTCCGGTCCCTCAGACAAACCCTCCAGCATCAGCTTCAGCCAGAGGAGGGATCGATGCAGCCGCAGCAGCGTCCTGCAGCCCGAATCTGTGCGGTGGTAGAAGCTGACAGCCCCCGCCTTTAGCTCCGCCTCCACCATGGACCGAACGGATCGAAACGCCTCAAGGAAGGAAGCGTGAAAGATTAGCTGCGTATATCAGCATCGTGTCGGCATGTGTCAGCTATGAACTGCCGCCTCACCCCGCTCTGCAGACCAAACGCTGCCGGGGTCTGCAGTCCAGAACCAGCCGGTTTCCCACGAGCCTCCAGACTCTGCCTCAGAGACAGCTGACGGATCAGGGAAATCTTTTCTTTCACCTTCTGAGAGAAGAAACTGACCACCGTCCCGAGAGACTCCATGAAGCTGAGGACGGAAACAGCTAAAGCTGAAGCAACTATAGCTAAATGCTCGGTTCCTACTAAGTTTAATTGTGGTGTGTTTCCAATATGCAGTCCGGTACGGGTCGGTTCAGAACAGTTCGCTTATTTCAGTGTTTCCACTACCACCAAAGCGTACCGGTCCCATGGAACCCGTTACCATGGAACCCGTTACCATGTCTGTAACCCTTCTGTTCCCGCCGTCAGGCGGTTGCCGCTCTCCACAGCTACACACCCTCCTCTACTGGCTATGTTAGCCGTTTGCACAAACATTTGCACAGACTCCGTCATCATGCACTCTGTCATTTGCACTGCCCACACTATATCGTGCACTATTTGCACTATTCGCACATTCAGCACAAGATCACTTCCCCCTGGGGCACTCACACCGACACAAACATTGCCTCCATCCCACTCTTCTTCTTGTTTTGTGTATGTGAACTGTGATCTGTGATTTTAGTATGCTGTGTTGCATTTTGTCTTCTGATTTAAGATCCGATCCGATTTATTGGACATGCATACACGCGAAATTTGTCCTCCGCTTTTAACCCATCCAGGTTGGCTCCTGTTGACGCACACGCACACGCACTCAGAGACAGATGCCAACCTGGAGCGGTGGGCAGCCATTCAGCGGGGGAGCATGGGGGTACGGTGCCTTGCTCAAGGGCACCTCAGCCGTGACAAGGAGGTGGACTGACACCCCTCCAGCTATCAGTTCCACCAATCTTTTTTGAGTGGCGAGAGTGGGAATCGAACCGCCAACCTTCCGGTTATTGGACGACTAAGGTGCTGTTTACACATACCCGGGTATTTTGATAAACGAAGACCTTTCCCTTCGTTTGTGCCTTTCGTTTATACACAAACGGAGTTTTTTCCTCCGAAAACGAGGCATAAAAAAAACTCCGGCGGAGATTTTTTAAAAACTCCGTTTAGCGTTTGTGTATAAACTGGTTGAAAGAGACAAAAACGGAGTTTTGGGCAATTGAGAATGAGGAGTTGTCGTCATAGTACAGAGCCCCGCCCCTATCCGCCATGTTGGCAGGATGCTAGCGTGAAAACGCCATTCTCTCCTTTCGTTTACAGTGTACGCGTGTGTTTTTAAATCAGTAAGTTTAAACAGTCCGGAGTTGCAAGAACATGCCTGGAAATCACTGCTGTGTGAAGAACTGTCCCAGTACCTCACATAATACGTTTGGGAAACATAGGAACAACGAAATACATTTTTTTGAAGTTCTTCCTGTCAGCGGTTCTCTGTTAGGCTTCTGATTGGCTTGTGTGGAATTCTAATTGTTCTAACACTGCCACCGTCAGGCTTGGCGTAATTTAACAGCTCTTGATAGCGTTTTCATGCTGATCAATGTAGACGTGTTTTTTTTTTTAAAACGGGGCTGTGTGCACCTAGTTATTTTTGCAAACGAAGGTTAGAAAATATGCGTTTATCAACATACCCGGGTATGTGTAAACAGCACCTAACTCTAACCACTGAGCCACGGCTGCCCTTTGTAATCAGTGTATTGTGTATTCTGTGTCTGTCTGTTGCACTGACTGTATAAGCTACTGGATCCTTAAATTTCCCTCGGGATTAATAAAGTATCCATCTATCTATCTTTGTACAGTGGGAACGCAAACCGACCCGACCCGTACCGTTCCGTTCCGTTCCGTTCCGACCCGTACGGTACCTGACTGCATAGTGGGAACGAGGCTTTGGTCATAGATTAGTTACAGAAGTGTTTCCTCCTTTGTTCACCTTGAAGACGTTGATGTTAACATGCTGAGATTAGGTCTAAGCAACAATATTCTGTTTAAATATCTACAAACAAACTGCGCTGTCGCTGTTGGTCTGCAGTTCTGATTGGAAACACTGAATCTGACACAGTTCCTCCCCCTGGTCCCACCTCTCTGTCTTATACTTAAAGTCTCCCTTTTCTTTAAGGGACCCAGATGGTCATCGAAAAGGCCCCAAAGCCCCGAATGAGGGGATGATGACCACGACTAACTGATCCATCTCACCTCTTTAAAGCAGAGAGTTGTGGCTCAGAGGAGGAATCTAAGGCTTATCTTATCTAACGCCCCTAAGACGCTGCCGAGCTGCTTACTTGAGGAGCTGATCCCAGCCCTGCAGGTATGACTCCAGCAGGATGTCGTCCTCATCAGCCATGCTGGACCTGAGATGCTGGAGCAGACGCCAGGTCTGAAACGACTGATCCGGGCACTCTTTGATGAGGCGTCGGTCTTCCTCCGGCACCGCCCAGCCCTCCATTGGAGGGACCAGCGGAGGATCGGCCTGAAAGATAAAGAAGCAAACAACTGTAGGAGATGTAACTTTAACTGTTTAACAAGGCGTCCCCTCAAAAAGAGGATCTGTGTGATACCTGAGAAATTACTGCGGTCTTAAATTTAGTTTTCTGTCATCAGATTTCCATCTTTTAAACGCAAGAGGCGAGTTTATTTGCTCATTCAGCGCGACGAATAGCAAAGTTACAGCAGATCATATGAAACACATCCTGTTACTGAGGTAAGACCAAACAGAATGACATCACTGTAGCTCAGGAAGGGTTAGCATTTACACTTCTGACCGGTTAAAGGTTAAAGAAACCCACACAGATACACTTTCATCCCCCTAAGTCAGAGAACTCGTTCAAAGTCCAGTTTGCAGATTGAGATAAAGTAGGCCATGCTCATGGTTCAACATTTGAAGTTCGGTAGAAAATGTTACCAAATTGATTTTCATTTCAAAAGTACGTCACTCCTTTAGTTGACTCCGCCTCCTCTGTTAAGCCCCGCCCCCTCACATCCACCCTGCTGGACGGATGAAGCCAACTTCTGGTGGAAATGATCTGCTGTCAGCTGCACTGAGGAGCATGCATCTTCCATCCAGCAGCAGCCTCAGAGGATATCAGAGCCCAGTGGATAAACTCTATCTGAGGCTAATGTCCCAGCAGAGTTAGCTACAGACTGTGGATGAACGCTATCTGAGGCTAATGTTCCAGCAGAGTTAGCTACAGACTGTGGATGAACTTTATCTGAGGCTAAAGGCGGTAGCATGGTTGCCGCGTCTGTCACGGCGGTGGTGGACCGTGACGTCAAAATGACGTTTCAGGCATGGCGCTTCCCTTGAAAAGACGGCGCTGCGCGTTGTCGTGCACCAGTCGATTTTTGTAACTTGGCGGCGCCGAGCACAACGAACCGGATGAGCCGATGTGAGACCAGGCTCAGTGAGGAGGTGCGTTTGTACAGACAGCTGTACGAAACTGCAGTGAAACAGCACAGGGAGCACGTAAACTCCCCAAACTGGTGGACAGAGATGGGCAGAACTTTGGGGAAAGAGGGAGAGTTCTGTAAGAATGTGTGGAAGAAGCTACGGGACAGATACGTGAAGGCAAAGAAGAGGGCAGAGACTCTGTTGATGCCGGGGGCTTCAAACCTTCACCTCTTTTAACTGAATTAAAAAATTAAAATGATCCGAAAACTGCAGCAGCATGATTAATTACAGTATTCTTGTTCTTGACAGCGGCATTGTTTTCTTCTCCACTTTCGTGGTTGTAGAGTAGAGGTAACCTTCACGCAGCAGCGCCACCTCTGTGACGGAGAAAATTGCAACTACTGGCGCGCAACGACTTGCGCCACTATATAGGGTCCTATGGCGGGCACGAACTCGTGACGTCATCAACACCGCTCGCGCGAGCAGACGCGGCAACCATGCTAGAGCCTTAATGTTCCAGCAGAGTTAGCTACAGACTGTGGATAAACTCTATCTGAGGCTAAAGTTCCAGCAGAGTTAGCTAAAGACTGTAGATGAACTCTATCTGAGGCTAATGTTCCAGCAGAGTTAGCTAAAGACTGTGGATGAACTCTATCTGAGGCTAATGTTGCAGCAGAGTTAGCTACAGACTGTGGATGAACTCGATCTGAGGCTAATGTTCCAGCAGAGTTAGCTACAGACTGTGGATGAACTCTATCTGAGGCTAATGTTCCAGCAGAGTTAGCTACAGACTGTGGATGAACTCTATCTGAGGCTAATGTTCCAGCAGAGTTAGCTACAGACTGTGGATGAACTCTATCTGAGGCTAATGTTGCAGCAGAGTTAGCTAGACTGTGGATGAACTCTATCTGAGGCTCATGTTCCAGCAGAGTTAGCTACAGACTGTGGATGAACTCTAGCTGAGGCTAATGTTCCAGCAGAGTTAGCTACAGACTGTGGATGAACTCTATCTGAGGCTAATGTTCCAGCAGAGTTAGCTACAGACTGTGGATAAACTCTATCTGAGGCTAATGTTCCAACAGAGTTAGCTACAGACAGTGGATAAACTCTATATGAGGCTAATGTTCCAACAGAGTTAGCTACAGACTGTGGATAAACTCTATATGAGGCTAATGTTCCAGCAGAGTTAGCTACAGACTGTGGATAAACTCTATATGAGGCTAATGTTCCAACAGAGTTAGCTACAGACAGTGGATAAACTCTATATGAGGCTAATGTTCCAACAGAGTTAGCTACAGACTGTGGATAAACTCTATATGAGGCTAATGTTCCAACAGAGTTAGCTACAGACTGTGGATAAACTCTATATGAGGCTAATGTTCCAACAGAGTTAGCTACAGACTGTGGATAAACTCTATATGAGGCTAATGTTCCAGCAGAGTTAGCTACAGACTGTGGATGAACTCTATCTGAGGCTAATGTTCCAGCAGAGTTAGCTAAAGACTGTTAATGAACTCTATCTGAGGCTAATGTTCCAGCAGAGTTAGCTACAGACTGTGGATGAACTCTATCTGAGGCTAATGTTCCAGCAGAGTTAGCTAAAGACTGTGGATGAACTCTATCTGAGGCTAATGTTCCAGCAGAGTTAGCTACAGACTGTGGATGAACTCTATCTGAGGCTAATGTTCCAGCAGAGTTAGCTAAAGACTGTTAATGAACTCTATCTGAGGCTAATGTTCCAGCAGAGTTAGCTACAGACTGTGGATGAACTCTATCTGAGGCTAATGTTCCAGCAGAGTTAGCTAAAGACTGTTAATGAACTCTATCTGAGGCTAATGTTCCAGCAGAGTTAGCTACAGACTGTGGATGAACTCTATCTGAGGCTAATGTTCCAGCAGAGTTAGCTACAGACTGTGGATGAACTCTATCTCAGGCTAATGTTCCAGCAGAGTTAGCTAAAGACTGTGGATGAACTCTATCTGAGGCTAATGTTCCAGCAGAGTTAGCTAAAGACTGTTAATGAACTCTATCTGAGGCTAATGTTCCAGCAGAGTTAGCTACAGACTGTGGATGAACTCTATCTGAGGCTAATGTTCCAGCAGAGTTAGCTACAGACTGTGGATGAACTCTATCTGAGGCTAATGTTCCAGCAGAGTTAGCTAAAGACTGTTAATGAACTCTATCTGAGGCTAATGTTCCAGCAGAGTTAGCTACAGACTGTGGATGAACTCTATCTGAGGCTAATGTTCCAGCAGAGTTAGCTACAGACTGTGGATGAACTCTATCTGAGGCTAATGTTCCAGCAGAGTTAGCTAAAGACTGTTAATGAACTCTATCTGAGGCTAATGTTCCAGCAGAGTTAGCTACAGACTGTGGATGAACTCTATCTGAGGCTAATGTTCCAGCAGAGTTAGCTAAAGACTGTTAATGAACTCTATCTGAGGCTAATGTTCCAGCAGAGTTAGCTACAGACTGTGGATGAACTCTATCTGAGGCTAATGTTCCAGCAGAGTTAGCTAAAGACTGTGGATGAACTCTATCTGAGGCTAATGTTCCAGCAGAGTTAGCTACAGACTGTGGATGAACTCTATCTGAGGCTAATGTTCCAGCAGAGTTAGCTACAGACTGTGGATGAACTCTATCTCAGGCTAATGTTCCAGCAGAGTTAGCTAAAGACTGTGGATGAACTCTATCTGAGGCTAATGTTCCAGCAGAGTTAGCTAAAGACTGTTAATGAACTCTATCTGAGGCTAATGTTCCAGCAGAGTTAGCTACAGACTGTGGATGAACTCTATCTGAGGCTAATGTTCCAGCAGAGTTAGCTACAGACTGTGGATGAACTCTATCTGAGGCTAATGTTCCAGCAGAGTTAGCTAAAGACTGTTAATGAACTCTATCTGAGGCTAATGTTCCAGCAGAGTTAGCTACAGACTGTGGATGAACTCTATCTGAGGCTAATGTTCCAGCAGAGTTAGCTAAAGACTGTGGATGAACTCTATCTGAGGCTAATGTTCCAGCAGAGTTAGCTACAGACTGTGGATGAACTCTATCTGAGGCTAATGTTCCAGCAGAGTTAGCTAAAGACTGTTAATGAACTCTATCTGAGGCTAATGTTCCAGCAGAGTTAGCTACAGACTGTGGATGAACTCTATCTGAGGCTAATGTTCCAGCAGAGTTAGCTAAAGACTTTTAATGAACTCTATCTGAGGCTAATGTTCCAGCAGAGTTAGCTACAGACTGTGGATGAACTCTATCTGAGGCTAATGTTCCAGCAGAGTTAGCTACAGACTGTGGATGAACTCTATCTCAGGCTAATGTTCCAGCAGAGTTAGCTAAAGACTGTGGATGAACTCTATCTGAGGCTAATGTTCCAGCAGAGTTAGCTAAAGACTGTTAATGAACTCTATCTGAGGCTAATGTTCCAGCAGAGTTAGCTAAAGACTTTTAATGAACTCTATCTGAGGCTAATGTTCCAGCAGAGTTAGCTACAGACTGTGGATGAACTCTATCTGAGGCTAATGTTCCAGCAGAGTTAGCTACAGACTGTGGATGAACTCTATCTCAGGCTAATGTTCCAGCAGAGTTAGCTAAAGACTGTGGATGAACTCTATCTGAGGCTAATGTTCCAGCAGAGTTAGCTAAAGACTGTTAATGAACTCTATCTGAGGCTAATGTTCCAGCAGAGTTAGCTACAGACTGTGGATGAACTCTATCTGAGGCTAATGTTCCAGCAGAGTTAGCTACAGACTGTGGATGAACTCTATCTGAGGCTAATGTTCCAGCAGAGTTAGCTAAAGACTGTGGATGAACTCTATCTGAGGCTAATGTTCCAGCAGAGTTAGCTACAGACTGTGGATGAACTCTATCTGAGGCTAATGTTCCAGCAGAGTTAGCTACAGACTGTGGATGAACTCTATCTGAGGCTAATGTTCCAGCAGAGTTAGCTAAAGACTGTTAATGAACTCTATCTGAGGCTAATGTTCCAGCAGAGTTAGCTACAGACTGTGGATGAACTCTATCTGAGGCTAATGTTCCAGCAGAGTTAGCTAAAGAGTGTGGATGAATTCTGTCTGTTGCTCACCTACAGCTACACTGCTAAACTATTTCCCTCTGGGATCCATAGACTCAGAGTGAGCTGCTGACCTCAGCAAAAAGTGTTAGGTTTAGGAAAACAGATTGACAGGCTGAGACAGAGCCGCTGTGCTTAAACCAACATTTTGACCAAAGCTTGTCTCATATATTTCAATAAGACCTCAGAAAATTGTGTTAAATCATTAAAAAGGACAGAAAACATGACCTTTAATTTTACTTTTGGGGACAAAGTTCTTGCATTTAAACCTGCCAAAAGGACTCAAATACGTTTGATTAAAAAGAAGGACTTTTTGTCCTGAAAAGATCATGTTTTAACTTTTTAAATCACAGTTTGATTTTAAGTGTCCTGATGGTGGGTGGAGCCCATTATGTGCAATATAACAAGGGTAAATCCGGAGAGCTCATTAAGAAATAAAATGAATATATTTAAGAGCAGTTTTGTGTGTGTTGGTCGTACCGTTTGGCTGTAAGAGGTCAAACATGGCAGCCAGGCGGAGCCACAGTCCGGTACTCCAGCCTGAGCTGTGGAACAGAAGAAAAACTGGTAAAGTTTTGATAACCCTATAGGGTTAGGGTTATCAATTCTATCCGGTATTAATTTAAATTTGATTTAACATTCAAATCTAAACAATAGAAGGTGGAGTAGCAGAAACTGGAAACATTAAAACAGACCAGTTTTCTTTATTTTGTCTGAAATTATACGATAAACTTTGTGTTTTACTGACAGTTCTCACAGCAGAAGCTTCCAGAAAGCCGGCCAATCAGAAGATAGTAGGCTTTTCAGGAGGTGGAGCTTAAAGAAACAAGAGCTAACGTCACCCGTTGTGCTAAAAAGGATATTTGTTTAACTTCGAGGTGAACGTAACGCAGCAGGTCCCCTTTAAATACTCTGTAAATAGTTGAACTAAGTGAAGGTGGAGCCAAAATGGCCGAACAGTTCGAGTGACGGAGGAAACTCACGTAACCAGAAGGAGCTGATGAAGAGGAGCAGCGTCAGCATGGCCGACAGCATCAGGTAACGAAGCAGCGGCGTCTGTCTGAGGATAACCATGGCGACGACAACGCTGTTTCCCTTCTGTTTCAGGTTAGAAAACACACATTGTTTATGAGCCGTCACCTCATCACATGCTCGTTCATTTCCACAGAAACACGCCTCAGCTCAACCTTTGAACTTGACCTTCGTCCTCTCAGCCGGTTTTATCTCACGCAAACACACACAGTCTTCCTCTGTGGAATGTGCCGGCTTTTTCTCAGATTTCAGTCAGATCGGTGAGAACTGGAGGGCCTGGAGGGCCTGGAGGTCCTGGAGGGCCTGGAGGTCCTGGAGGGCCTGGAGGTCCTGGTGGGCCTGGAGGTCCTGGTGGGCCTGAGCAGGCAGTGATACGAAGGGAGAGAAAATAGGGCCAAGAGATTGTGAGGTCTGACTTTCTCCTGGAGAACCATTTTGTGATGCAAATGTATTACTCTGTTGAACGCATATTGTTTTGAGAAGCAAAACGCTTTATTTTTTAAACCCCAGCCAACTAGCCGGACTACCTTCATCAACACCAAAACGAGGCTGGAACTCTGCTCACAGGACGCAGCAGGGGGTAAGAAGATGTTCAGAAATGATGCTGCTGATATGGGATGTCATACAGCTTCATGTCAAAAGAGGCGAACTGTCCCTTTAAGTTCCTGAACGAGCATGTTGGAAGAGGAAATGAAAAAGCAGTTTGGATAATTTATTATTCATTTTATTCAAATATGCTGATAAATAAATATTCTGAAAATGTAAAAAGCATTTTAATTTGTTTTATTATTCAACCTCCGTCTGTCATCACTGCAGAGATGAAGCTCTGTTTCTGGGGCACAGCGCCCCCAACCTGTCCGGGTGTGTAACTGAGCAACAAAAACGACACAAAAGTGATGACAAAGTGATTTATTGGTGGTAAAATGACACATCAGCACATCTGCAAACCTAACTCACACATCGATGTGTTCAATGCGCCTCGCCCTCCTTGTGCAAAAAGAATTTGTGCATACGTGTTCTTGTGCTTATCTTTGAGGTAAAACTAAAGGTTTGATCAAATCTAAGGGAAGAGCAAAGGTTTTCCAACACTTTGGATCAGGATTCATGGCTTTTCAGGCAGGATTTGGGTTTTCTGTTGGTTGGAAAGTGCAAAGGTGAAAATAAAGCTGTTAAATAGTGGAAAAAGGGGCTTTTTGGGTTAAAATTCAGAGTTTCTGAGAGTTTTACGGGGAAGGGTTGCAGGAGTCTGCAGGATAAACTACTTCGGTGTGGAAGGAGAAGGAGCTGTGACACATTACGGGAATAAGAAGTGGTCAGATTTTACCCTGAAAGGTTCATAAAGTGGTCAGATTTTACCCTGAAAGGTTCATAAAGTCTCATTTGTTCAGTCCAAAGCAGTCGAGCGTCTGAAAGGTCACAGAGTTGGTTTGAAAGGTGTCGTGAGGACGATCAGGGAGTAAATCAGAGCCCTGTTTGATGGTATGAGGCAGTGGATTCAGCAGTTATTCAGACAGAGCTGAGCTTTTTCCTTCTTATTCTGTTTAAACCATCATCCCAGCTCATTTCAGCCCGGATCCATGAGTCGTGTTTCACTGACTCCACCCCTGATCACCTCCGGAGTCGTTTTCCATGATTCTCTTCAACGTTTGTCTGTAAAAACGCTGAAATGAGCTGGTTTCTGCTTCCAGGAACCCTGAAGCCTGAGCCCTGCACCCACATGCAGTGATTTATCAAAACGCTGTTTTCTGCTGTGTCTGTCGTCACGTTCTCTGAAGGCTCGGCACGGACTCGGACTTCAGCCTCGACCGCGTTGGAACTTTGATTCGGAGGTGAAGACCGTTTCAGGTGAAGTTTCAGGAGAATCCTTCAGCTCGGACCTGCAGGACGTCGCTGAGCTCCGGATGAGTCTGAAGAACCTGCAGACCACACAGAACACGTTAAAAAACGCTTCGATTTAAACACGGTTTTATGTGGCTTTAACCTTCTGGGGTCCAGAGAATTATTTACGTTTATTTTTCACCTTAAAAACGGTTTATTTTGCACGTTTGGTGTCATTTTTCAACCTCGCACGTGTGACTTTACTGGTATTTTTTAAACACTTTGGGCCTAAAAATCACACAAAAAGCATCAAATCCGAGAAGGAAACATTTATTTACTGTGAAAACCGCAGCGATAAACATGAAAAACATGAAAAACATGAAAAACATGGCGTATTTCCATAAACCGGGTTTCATCTGGCCTGCCAACACGACTCTGCGTCTCACTGCTGCGACACTTTAAATCCTTCAGATGATGATCGACTCCAGAGGCTTAAATGGGACAAAATGTCACCTGGAAATGTCAGCTGATGCTCTTTAAGAACAAACCCTGGAAAAATATCAGCGCTTCCTGTTGGTTCCTGTTTTTTCTCTCAGAGCAAAGAAAACGTGATTTATCCTGTGTAAACCAAACAGAGTGAAGTTATAAAGCCTCAGATCCAGAGGTGGGTAGTAACGAGTTACATTAACGTAAGTTTTTGAAAACATTATACTTCCAGGAGTAGTTTTAAATCTCTATACTTTTTACTTTTCCTTGAGTAGATGTGTGCAGCAGAAACTGTCCTCTTACTCCGCTACATTAGGCTACAATGAGCTGGTTACTTTTCTTCTTACCTCTTTGGTATTCTACGCCTCATTTTAATGTTTTATCCTGACAGAGAGAGAGACTTCCACCAAAGGCTCTACCACCTGACTGTGTTCCACCAATCAGACGCAGCCGTGCAGTCTGGTCACGTGACCGTACTCGATCTCAGCGGCGGGACGGGTTAGCTTTAGCATTAGCAGTCGTAGCAAACAAAGAAAGAAACAGATGAAAAATGTCAGAACCAACGGTGGGAAATGAAGACGCAGACGAGGCCTCATACTGAAAGCATGTTTACCTTACAAAGAGTGAGAAACAGCAGCTACATTATGTGTCTTCTGTGGCAACCAAAACAAACGCACATTTCAGCAGAAACTCAACATCTAACTTGAGGAAACATGTAGCGCTAAGTTTCCTAAACTCGTTTTTCCCCCCATGGATAGGTGAATGTTTGTTTTTTAGGTTACATATGGGTTACATATGTTTTAAACATTTCCTAAGTCTCTTTTATTTTTTAAATCTAAACTTATGACCCACCCTTTTTAGACTGGCGTTCTCTGATTAGGACCACTATGCATCACTTCTATCCGCTTTTTTTTCAATTATCTTAATTTTATACAAATTTTATTCAATTCATTTTATTGCACTTGTGGAAGGCTTTTAATGCCCTGCAGCACTTTTAGCACTTTTAACATTTCTGAATCATGTTTTATGTATTGTTTTTTTTTATTCTGTTGGAAAGCACTTTGAGTACCAGTTGGATATTGTAAAGGGCTATATAAATAACGTTTGATTGATTGATTGATTTTATTTTTTATTGAAGTTCTTGAATTTACCTGGATTATTTTAATTTAAGCTTTTTTTTGTAATTAATTCATTTTAATTCATTTTATCAATTGGATGAACTCTAATTTGCCTAAAGATGATTATTTAGTATGTTTGTCTGTCTGATTGAATGCTTGTGTTAACAAATAAATCAGACGTTACTCAACAGTTACTCAGGACTTGAGTAGTTTTTTCACCAAAAGTACTTTTTTACTCTTACTCAAGTAATTATTTGGATGACTACTTTTTACTTTTACTTGAGACATGTATTTCTGAAGTAACAGTACTTTTACTTGAGTACTTTTTTGGCTGCTCTACCCACCTCTGGTCTAAACTAAGTGATTACATGAAAAACTGGGACATTAATGCTGGTTTCTATGCGTTGACTGATTCTGATTTTATAGAACTGTGACTGACAGAAGTGCTAAAAAAACTCTTGATCACCGCAGCTTGAAGCCATTTTAGGTTCAGTTCTTGTGTTTTAAGCTAACTTTGAGCTCACATCAGTGTTTTAAACTCATGAAGGATTTAAGTCTTTTTGTGCTGAGGTTGATTTTTCTTTAATGACACTTTTTCAGCTCGATGGCAGAAATACTTTTAAAACCTGGAAGTTTCGCCTAAATCCTTTACTTATCAGCCTCTAAAGAAACTAGAAAGATTAAATAAATATAAAAAACTTCAGATTTTCAGGAGATTGGAGAAAATTCTTCTCCTCGTCCGTATGAGCACAGGAACTTTGGACGTATCGTAGTTAAAAATAGTAAAAAAATATTAGAGCAGCACCTGTTTTTGTGTTACATGTTTTCGGATAGTTTGGTGTAAACATATCAGTATTATTAGGTTTTTATACGAATTTGGTTTTTTTTGTGC
Organism: Odontesthes bonariensis; assembly: GCF_027942865.1. NCBI lineage: Eukaryota > Metazoa > Chordata > Actinopteri > Atheriniformes > Atherinopsidae > Odontesthes > Odontesthes bonariensis. The sequence goes on from NC_134524.1 coordinate 3,059,984, forward strand.
TACTTTTGTCTTTTAACGTTATCATCTTATGGTAACGTTTGTTTCTATTTTTTAATTAGTTTTTAATGGTTTTGCTAACATCAGTGCTAATATTGGCTTTATGAAGCTAATGTTAGCTTTGATTCGTTACTGATGTTATTTTTTAAGCTAAGCATAGAAATCTTTTTATATTCACATTTTTATGAAGCTAATCTTATTTTATACAGGTGTTATTTCCAATGTTGGGGGCATTTTTTGTTTGTTAGCTTTTTTTAGGCTAATGTTTTCTTTTATGTCACTTTCTGATGTTAGTTAATAGTTTAGGTTGCGTGTGGTTAAAGTTAAACAGCACAGGTGACTCTTCTGCAGTAATCCAGGTGTCTAATTTAACAGCCAATCACAGGGCAGTACAAACCAGGTGTGGCAGACGGTATAACACACCTTCAGCGTGCTGAGAATCTCTCTGAACAGGTGTTGAGCCTCCTGAGTATCCGGTTCTTCGAAGTAATCCTTCGCTGACACCTCAACCACAATGGACCTGATGTTCTCACACACACCTGCACAGGTGGAAGGAGGAGGAAGAATAATCACATCCAGGTGACAGAGGAGCATTTTTAAAGTCTGATTCAACACAAAGCAGGAGGCTGTGAGTCTCACTGTGGAAGTGCAGGATGGCCTGACCGCTGACCGGCGTGTGCGTCAGGATCAGCGTCTGCAGGCTCTTCAGTCCAGCTTTGCACAGCTCCGTCGCCACCTGCAGGCTGAGGTCAGTAATGCGCTCCAACTCCAGCACCTGCAGGTCAGCGCAGCTTCGCACTGAAAACACACAACCAGCATAATCAGGAACATTTTTAAAAACTTCCCTCTGTCACCATTTCTACGCCAAACTTTATTAGATTTAAGAAAATTATATTAAAGTTTAATTATTTCTCAGTGTTCAGTTCTTTAATTTTTTCCCCACCGAACGGGGCATTAGGAGAGGACACGTTTTAACTCTTTGCAGATTTATTTAAACTTTTTCAGTTGTCCACAAATAGAAGGTTATAAACCTGTGGAACAGAAAGGTTTATAGTGTAAAAGCAGTACTGATAGCCATGTACATAATATGTCATCAAATTTGAATAATGTAAATATACATATAAATATAAGTATACACACAATATGTCCATGCTCTACACTATTAGAGTTTAGTTTTATAAATAATATAATTAACGAGTGACTAAGCAAAGCACAAGTTTTTTACCACAGCAATGCAACAACTTCACACATAAATACTGCACATTAAACGCTGCATTTTCCACACACAAGCCACATTAATTAAACTGTGTCAATGTAGTTTTTTAAATTGCAACGTCAAGCACATCAAACCAGTACCAACAAAGCAATTAACTACATTACCCAGCCTGCAGTGCGAGCGGGAAAGCAGCCAATCATGAGAAACTACACCGTAGAACAGGAAGTGGACTCGCGACAGTAAAAGTGCTACAACTCAAACATTGGAATATATTTACGGACATTACAAGCAATATTAAAACCCCAAACCACAAACAATGCCTGTCAGCGTGACTAAAGTAAGCCAACAAGCATATGAACCGTGCATACACAGCGGCAGCACCAACAAGCAAATTTAACCCGCAGCTCAATGAATGGAACCAGCAACTTACCGGTGGCGTATCTCTCCTAACGAGACGACATCTCAAACTTAGTGATCGCTCCCGTTTATAGCCCGTGCTCATTCAACAGTGGATTCTGTCATGCTGCTTTGGGATTTAATTGGTTCATGCTTCAGTATTTCAGGTGAGTGAACCTCCCACTTATTCACCTGCATTTAATTGCTATGACGCACCCGTGATGCAGTGAGCGCAACACTCAGGCACTAACTTTAGACCGATGTCATGACAGGAAACACTGGTAGAAAATGTCCAAATATGTCCTGTATCGCCAATTTATTCACAAATATAGATATTTTTACCACATTGCTCACTTCTTCTGTCAATAGTTATAATTAATCAATTGGTTGTAATAAAAAAGGGCAGACAAATGTCGATAAATGTAAGTTTTCACTCACTGAGAGCGACCAATCCCTGAGTACTGCAGCCAGCCCCGCCCACACTGAGTGAGCGGAGGTGTGGCCAGCATCGACCAATCGTCTGCAAGCAGCGGTTACCGAATCGAGTCGGCTGTTGGCTGAAACAAGGAAAAAGGGAGATTAATGGTTAAAAGATTGACTTTTAATTAACCTAATTTATTTGGTATTTATAATACAATACATTAAAAACATAATGAGGTAAAATATCAATTCTTCAGTTAATACGTAAGATAAATGTAAAAGAAAAGCAAAATATATTTATTAATGAGACTCATTCAGATGGAACAGATTCAGGTGCTTTCTGAGGATTATGGGGACGTCTAAAGAACAACATTCCCTCACAGCCTTTTTCTCTGGTTAGAATCGCACCATAAACAGGAAGTGATGTAATAACTTTAAGAATAGTCAACATCTCATGATAATTCCTCCATTTCTCATTGGTTTAATGAACTGTCGTTCCATTCTTCTGTGTTTTGTCACAGGTTTTTATAAGGAAGTGTAAATCTGAGCCAGTCATCTCACATCTGGCTTCCCATGACGGTTCCCGTCTTGTTGGGAAAGCAGATACTCATAATTTCACACCTAAACGTCCCTACAAACTACAATTTTCCAAAGTTTCTGTGATGAAGACACAAACTAACAACAACAAGGTTCCTGTAGCATGAAAACATGGAAACCCCTGAAACTGTCCTACATGAACTAAATTTAGTCTCGGATCCTTTGGTGTAAACACAGCATTAGTTCATGAATATTTAAAAGCCTTCGATCCTTAGAAAATCCTTTCATTGTGGTCAATGAGGACCCCCCGGAGGACCCCCCCCCCTGGATCCTAATAAAGTTAAAAAGTATTCATGTTGGCTGCGAGGTGTGTCTGTACTGACCAGGGATGAGCTGGGGCCACCTGCAGGCTGCTGATGCTCCTGCAGCCTGCACCCAGGGCCCAGAGAACCTCATGGCCCAGAGGATCTGAAGAACTCCTGCAGGTGAACAGACAGACAGGTGAACAGACAGACAGGTGAACAGACAGACAGGTGAACAGACAGAAAGGTAAACAGACAGACAGGTGAACAGACAGACAGGTAAACAGACAGACAGGTGAACAGACAGACAGGTGAACAGACAGAAAGGTAAACAGACAGACAGGTGAACAGACAGACAGGTGAACAGACAGACATGTGAACAGACAGAAAGGTAAACAGACAGACAGGTAAACAGACAGACAGGTAAACAGACAGACAGGTGAACAGACAGACAGGTGAACAGACAGAAAGGTAAACAGACAGAAAGGTAAACAGACAGACAGGTGAACAGACAGACATGTGAACAGACAGAAAGGTAAACAGACAGACAGGTGAACAGACAGAAAGGTAAACAGACAGAAAGGTAAACAGACAGACAGGTGAACAGACAGAAAGGTAAACAGACAGAAAGGTAAACAGACAGACAGGTGAACAGACAGAAAGGTAAACAGACAGAAAGGTAAACAGACAGACAGGTAAACAGACAGAAAGGTAAACAGACAGACAGACAGGTAAACAGACAGAAAGGTAAACAGACAGACAGGTGAACAGACAGAAAGGTAAACAGACAGACAGACAGACAGGTAAACAGACAGAAAGGTAAACAGACAGAAAGGTAAACAGACAGACAGGTAAACAGACAGACAGGTAAACAGACAGAAAGGTAAACAGACAGACAGGTAAACAGACAGACAGAAAGGTAAACAGAGACAGGTGAACAGACAGACAGGTAAACAGACAGACAGGTAAACAGACAGACAGGTAAACAGACAGAAAGGTAAACAGACAGACAGGTGAACAGACAGACAGGTGAACAGACAGACAAGTAAACAGACAGACAGGTAAACAGACAGACAGAAAGACAGACAGACAGGTGAACAGACAGAAAGGTAAACAGACAGACAGACAGACAGGTAAACAGACAGAAAGGTAAACAGACAGAAAGGTAAACAGACAGACAGGTAAACAGACAGACAGGTAAACAGACAGAAAGGTAAACAGACAGACAGGTAAACAGACAGACAGAAAGGTAAACAGAGACAGGTGAACAGACAGACAGGTAAACAGACAGACAGGTAAACAGACAGAAAGGTAAACAGACAGACAGACAGGTAAACAGACAGAAAGGTAAACAGACAGAAAGGTAAACAGACAGACAGGTGAACAGACAGAAAGGTAAACAGACAGACAGACAGACAGGTAAACAGACAGAAAGGTAAACAGACAGAAAGGTAAACAGACAGACAGGTAAACAGACAGACAGGTAAACAGACAGACAGGTGAACAGACAGACAGGTAAACAGACAGACAGAAAGACAGACAGACAGGTGAACAGACAGACAGGTGGGGTCTCACCTGTATGTGAGTGCCTGCAGGTTCCTGCAGTAGCAGCTGGCCAACCACAGCGTCCTGTCGGTGAGGATGTGGGGGCACTGGGAGACGGACAGGTGGAGCAGACTGCCCCCTGCTGACCTCAGCAGCGCCTCCATCCCCGGCTCCACGCAGCCCCTGAGAGACACACAGGTCAACTACAACACCCACAATGCAACACCTGGGCAGCTCTCTGCTCCACTAACTTGTTAAGTTTAGTTTTTTTCTGCTCGTTTTGATGGTTTTCAGAAGTTTGCTCCGACCAATCACACGACATCTGGACTCTCTCTGGAACTGGATGCTGTTGCCATGGCAGCGTGCACATTTTTATTTCAGGAAGATAAGGAAAGCTTTCCATTTCCTCAGAGCGAGCTTCACTGAGCGTTAATCCCCCAGAGCTGCATGTGTGTGTTTATTTTACTGCTTTTGTGGGGACACAAACAGTTCAAACAGTCTCACTGTGGGGACTTAGCCTCCTTATGGGGACACTAACAGTTCAAACAGTCTCGCTGTGGGGACTTAGCCTCCTTATGGGGACACAAATAGTTCAAACAGTCTCACTGTGGGGACTTATCCTCCTTATGGGGACACAAACAGTTCAAACAGTCTCACTGTGGGGACTTAGCCTCCTTATGGGGACACAAATAGTTCAAACAGTCTCACTGTGGGGACTTATCCTCCTTATGGGGACACAAACAGTCTCGCTGTGGGGACTTATTCTCCTTATGGGGACACAAACAGTTCAAACAGTCTCACTGTGGGGACTTAGCCTCCTTATGGGGACACAAATAGTTCAAACAGTCTCACTGTGGGGACTTATCCTCCTTATGGGGACACAAACAGTCTCGCTGTGGGGACTTAGCCTCCTTATGGGGACACAAACAGTTCAAACAGTCTCGCTGTGGGGACTTATTCTCCTTATGGGGACACAAACAGTCTCGCTGTGGGGACTTAGCCTCCTTATGGGGACACAAACAGTTCAAACAGTCTCGCTGTGGGGACTTAGCCTCCTTATGGGGACACAAACAGTTCAAACAGTCTCACTGTGGGGACTTAGCCTCTCTATGGGGACACAAACAGTTCAAACAGTCTCACTGTGGGGACTTAGCCTCCTTATGGGGACACAAAACCGGTCCCCCGATACTGGAAGGTAACAGTTTGAGGTCTAAAATCCCCTTTGTGAGGACTTTCTGGCAGCTCAGGGTTGGAATCCCTTTGAGGAACGTCAGCAACAGTCCTAATAAATATAGTAAGGTGAACATCTGTGTGTGTTACCGTGTGTTTTTGTGGTAATCCTCCCGCGTCTCATTAGCACGACGGCTTCGAGGCTTCAGGCTGCTGAGAACCAAAGACTGAGTTTGGGTGCACCACTGGGACAGAGTGGTCAGGAACTACACCCCAAGCACAGAAACACAGAAAACATTTAGAGAAAGAACAGTTCACACTCCATAACTCCAGGGGGAGCTTCTCCTCCTGAGAAGCATCTGACTAAAGCGTAACCATGATGTTTGTAGTAAAACCCGTTGGTACGTCTGATTCCAACACAACTCGGACAGTTAAAGGTTCAGACTCGTGTCCTTTTAGTGTTGGAACAGCCTCCACGTTCAGCTTTAGCCTCTCTGAACAGCCTTCCTGGTTCCTGTTCATAAAGCTGTCGTCTGTGAAGTGAAGCGAACGAATCTAAACCTTTTCCCGGCTGGGAAAACAAACTGATCCAAGTTTCTGAGTCCATATGGAAGCTGAAAAGGGTCAAATTACCCTCACAGCCAAAAACAAAGTAGCTGCTCTGGTTCATATCAGTGGATCCCTGTTTCCACCTTTGTTTTTAAGATGCTTGCGGTGGATAACGTGCACGCTCTTGCTCTTACTGACATGCACAAACTAAATGGAAATCCTGCCTTTTACTCACTGTGACGATTGAAAAGTTGCAGAAGAAAGTCTGAAAGACGACTGGATAAAACAGCATTAAAAATACTAAAATATCTTTTTATTTTTTAGCTTTGGGGGACATTTAAGGTGATAATACATCATTTTAACACTCCGGATGAGCCAGAAAAGCATCAAAAAGCATGACGTGGGCCCTTAAACTGAGCACATGTGGTTGTAATCATTGTAAATATACGGACGTAGATATAAATATTAGCATTTCTACTGGAATCAGCCTTTTATTTTCAGCCTTTTTGACAGTTTGTTCTGCTAAGAAAGTCACCTGTTACTGCTGCTACCTGCCTGCAGAGGGCAGCACTGCTGTTAAAACCTTTATTTTTACTGGTTTAAATGTTCTTTCTGTCTGTAGTACTTATAATTTGTAGTACTTATAAATACACCTGGTTATTTCTACAACTTCCTGTTAATAATTCTGAGCTGAGCTGAGTGACTGCTGAATGTTTGATGATGTTTAACGAAGAAGATGGAAGCTCGTCTACCTCTGTCGACACTCTCGCGTTCTCCAGTCGGAGGCGTGTCCACACCGCAGGATGCCTGGCAACGAACCGCCAATCAGAGCACACCTCGGCCGCACGCAGCAGTGAGCGCACGTCCAAATATGGGAAGACGCAGAAAAGCCCCGCCCTCAATCTCAAGGTGTCTGCCCCCAGATGCCGGTCGCCATAGCGATGGGAGGGGGTGGAGCGGATGGAGGAGGGGGCATCTGAACGGGGCAGGAGAGAAAAAGGAGTAAAAGAGGCGGAGCTTCTGTTGTCATGGAAACAGGAAGTGTGACAGGCAGGTGAAGATAGAGAGAAGTGTGTCACCTGATCCAGGTGTGTGCGTCCTGGCAAAGAGGAGGCCTCTCCACATACCATCCTCTTCCTCCTCTTCCTCTTCCTCTTCCTCCTCCTCCTCCTCTTCCTCGGTGCTGTGGTGACGAAGGTTTCTTTTGCTCCAGGTTCTCCCCCATCCCTCCTCCCCGACCCTGCAGAAAGAGGCAAAGAAAGATCCTTTCATGGAGTAAATAATCGTCCCTTTAACCACGAAAGTATCAAAACGAGCAACAAGATCAACTTAAAGAACAGCTTCGGTCAAACTTTCTCTCCAATCCACCAAGAAACCTTTTTGACAAAGTTATTCATATAATCTATTTACATAATTCCAAAATGGCGCCGCCATCTGTTATGATGTGTAACCACGGCAACAAGAAGGTTGCTAACCTGTTGGAGCAGCTAACTAAGCTTTATAAATCCCAATAAATGGCTGGAAAAAGACCCCAAAGTTGAAGAGGAGGCGTCTAGGATGCAGAGCAGGAACAAAATGGTGGGTAAAATGGACGAGCTTGGAGCCCTGATGAGGACACAGCAGGAATATCAGGCAGAGACCTGGCTGCAGGAACAGCTCTGACAGCTCTCTGCTCAGCTTTAAGACTATCCGGGCAGACAGAGACTGCAGACAGAGCGGTAACAGGAAAGGAGGAGGATCACAGAGCTGGTTAACAGCAGATGCTGTAATCCTGGACGTCTCTCTGCACCCCAGCACATCTTTAAAAATAATTAAATAGGTTCCCTTCAGGAATTAGTGAAACAGATTTAATTTAATTAACAGTTTGGTGCAGGAGGGTTTGGGTTTCGTCCACAACAAAAGTCAACGCGCTGCTAAACGAGTCAGAAGGTTCACAAACTTCTCTTCCCTCATCGTCAGATTACGTACCAGACCCTCTCCCTCCGCCCGTCTCCGCCTCTCTCACGCCAAAGCGAGGGCGGAGCATAGTGCGGTGGATGGAGGAAGGCAGCTCCGCCCTCACAGTCCCACCCTCCTGATCCCAGAGACATGGTCCTCATCCGTCCCGTCAGGCCGCTGGAAGAGACAAATGGAGAGGAGCCATCAGGGGGGAGGGGGAGGGTGGGGGGGGGTGTTCAGGTTCTGCTGGAAAAGGTGTGATGTGTTCAGGTACCCGTAGTGGCTGTACGGCTGCTCCCCCAGCCTGTAGGAGCCTGAGACGCTGTAACTCCTCTGCAGGCCATGTGGACAGAAAGAAGAAGCCATTAGACGTTCAAATCTCACTCCATGACCCACTAATTCACTTAAAGGGATAGTTCGCCTCTTTTGACATGAAGCTGTATGACATCCCATATCAGCAACATCATTTATGAACATCTTCTTACCCCCTGCTGCGTCCTGTGAGCAGAGTTCCAGCCTCGTTTTGGTGTTGATGAAGGTAGTCCGGCTAGTTGGCTGGGGTTTAAAAAATAAAGCGTTTTGCTTCTCAAAACAATATGCGTTCAACAGAGTAATACATTTGCATCACAAAATCCTCCCTCCAGAAAAAGTCAGAGCTCACATCGCTTGGCCCTATTTTCTCTCTCCCTTTGTATCACTGCCTGCTGTGTAAACTTTGCAGACCGAGCAGCAAACAACGTAACAGGTGTGGCTGTCGCAAGGTGGCTGTACGCATCGATATGAAGGGAGGCAAAAATAGGGCCAAGCGATGTGAGGTCTGACTTTTTCTGGAGGGAGGATTTTGTGATGCAAATGTATTACTCTGTTGAACGCATATTGTTTTGAGAAGCAAAACGCTTTATTTTTTAAACCCCAGCCAACTAGCCGGACTACCTTCATCAACACCAAAACGAGGCTGGAACTCTGCTCACAGGACGCAGCAGGGGGTAAGAAGATGTTCAGAAATGATGTTGCTGATATGGGATGTCATACAGCTTCATGTCAAAAGAGGCGAACTGTCCCTTTAAATTGCTACGGTGTTCGTATCCCACCCTGTTCCCGATGCTTCCCTGCATCTTATCGGCGATGATGTCATCCGTGCTGCCGTCCAGACTGCGTCCACCTCGTCCGGGCTCAGGCGAGTACGGCTCAGACGCTGCGTACGGGTCGGCGTACGCGTACCTGTCGCCGAACAGGAAGTGGTTGTGGCTCAGCAGCAGCAGCTGCCTCTCAGCGCGGTCGGCTCGCTCCAGCAGCGTCTCTATGAACACCTGAAACAGGAAGCAGCGTCTCCATGAACGCCTGAAACAGGAAGCAGCGTCTCCATGAACACCTGAAACAGGAAGCAGCGTCTCTATGAACGCCTGAAACAGGAAGCAGCGTCTCCATGAACGCCTGAAACAGGAAGCAGCGTGTCCATGAACGCCTGAAACAGGAAGCAGCGTGTCCATGAACGCCTGAAACAGGAAGCAGCGTCTCTATGAACGCCTGAAACAGGAAGCAGCGTCTCCATGAACGCCTGAAACAGGAAGCAGCGTGTCCATGAACGCCTGAAACAGGAAGCAGCGTGTCCATGAACGCCTGAAACAGGAAGCAGCGTGTCCATGAACGCCTGAAACAGGAAGCAGCGTGTCCATGAACGCCTGAAACAGGAAGCAGCGTCTCTATGAACGCCTGAAACAGGAAGCAGCGTCTCTATGAACGCCTGAAACAGGAAGCAGCGTCTCCATGAACGCCTGAAACAGGAAGCAGCGTCTCTATGAACGCCTGAAACAGGAAGCAGCGTCTCCATGAACGCCTGAAACAGGAAGCAGCGTCTCCATGAACGCCTGAAACAGGAAGCAGCGTGTCCATGAACGCCTGAAACAGGAAGCAGCGTCTCCATGAACACCTGAAACAGGAAGCAGCGTCTCTATGAACGCCTGAAACAGGAAGCAGCGTCTCCATGAACGCCTGAAACAGGAAGCAGCGTCTCCATGAACGCCTGAAACAGGAAGCAGCGTCTCCATGAACGCCTGAAACAGGAAGCAGCGTGTCCATGAACGCCTGAAACAGGAAGCAGCGTGTCCATGAACGCCTGAAACAGGAAGCAGCGTCTCTATGAACGCCTGAAACAGGAAGCAGCGTCTCTATGAACGCCTGAAACAGGAAGCAGCGTCTCCATGAATGCCTGAAACAGGAAGCAGCGTCTCTATGAACGCCTGAAACAGGAAGCAGCGTCTCCATGAACGCCTGAAACAGGAAGCAGCGTCTCCATGAACGCCTGAAACAGGAAGCAGCGTGTCCATGAACGCCTGAAACAGGAAGCGGCGTCTCTATGAACGCCTGAAACAGGAAGCAGCGTCTCCATGAACGCCTGAAACAGGAAGCAGCGTCTCTATGAACGCCTGAAACAGGAAGCAGCGTCTCTATGAACGCCTGAAACAGGAAGCAGCGTCTCCATGAACGCCTGAAACAGGAAGCAGCGTCTCCACGAACGCCTGAAACAGGAAGCAGCGTCTCTATGAACACCTGAAACAGGAAGCAGCGTCTCCACGAACGCCTGAAACAGGAAGCAGCGTCTCTATGAACACCTGAAACAGGAAGCAGCGTCTCTATGAACGCCTGAAACAGGAAGCAGCGTCTCCACGAACGCCTGAAACAGGAAGCAGCGTCTCCACGAACGCCTGAAACAGGAAGCAGCGTCTCCATGAACGCCTGAAACAGGAAGCAGCGTCTCTATGAAAGCCTGAAACAGGAAGCAGCGTCTCCATGAACGCCTGAAACAGGAAGCAGCGTCTCCATGAACGCCTGAAACAGGAAGCAGCGTCTCTATGAACGCCTGAAACAGGAAGCAGCGTCTCCATGAACGCCTGAAACAGGAAGCAGCGTCTCCATGAACGTCTGAAACAGGAAGCAGCGTCTCCATGAACGCCTGAAACAGGAAGCAGCGTCTCCATGAACGCCTGAAACAGGAAGCAGCGTCTCCATGAACGCCTGAAACAGGAAGCAGCGTCTCTATGAACGCCTGAAACAGGAAGCAGCGTCTCCATGAACGCCTGAAACAGGAAGCAGCGTCTCTATGAAAGCCTGAAACAGGAAGCAGCGTCTCCATGAACGCCTGAAACAGGAAGCAGCGTCTCCATGAACGCCTGAAACAGGAAGCAGCGTCTCCATGAAAGCCTGAAACAGGAAGCAGCGTCTCCATGAACGCCTGAAACAGGAAGCAGCGTCTCCATGAACGTCTGAAACAGGAAGCAGCGTCTCCATGAACGCCTGAAACAGGAAGCAGCGTCTCCATGAACGCCTGAAACAGGAAGCAGCGCCTCCATGAACGTCTGAAACAGGAAGCAGCGTCTCCATGAACGCCTGAAACAGGAAGCAGCGTCTCCATGAACGCCTGAAACAGGAAGCAGCGTCTCTATGAACGCCTGAAACAGGAAGCAGCGTCTCTATGAACGTCTGAAACAGGAAGCAGCGTCTCCATGAACGCCTGAAACAGGAAGCAGCGTCTCTATGAATGCCTGAAACAGGAAGCAGCGTCTCCATGAACGCCTGAAACAGGAAGCAGCGTCTCTATGAACGCCTGAAACAGGAAGTAGCGTCTCCATGAACGCCTGAAACAGGAAGCAGCGTCTCCATGAACGCCTGAAACAGGAAGCAGCGTCTCCATGAACGCCTGAAACAGGAAGCAGCGTCTCCATGAACCCCTGAAACAGGAAGCAGCGTCTCCATGAACGCCTGAAACAGGAAGCAGCGTCTCCATGAACGCCTGAAACAGGAAGCGGCGTCTCTATGAACGCCTGAAACAGGAAGCGGCGTCTCTATGAACGCCTGAAACAGGAAGCAGCGTCTCCACGAACGCCTGAAACAGGAAGCAGCGTCTCTATGAACGCCTGAAAAAGGAAGCAGCGTCTCTATGAACGCCTGAAACAGGAAGCAGCGTCTCCATGAACGCCTGAAACAGGAAGCAGCGTCTCTATGAACGCCTGAAACAGGAAGCAGCGTCTCCACGAACGCCTGAAACAGGAAGCAGCGTCTCTATGAACGCCTGAAAAAGGAAGCAGCGTCTCTATGAACGCCTGAAACAGGAAGCAGCGTCTCTATGAACACCTGAAACAGGAAGCAGCGTCTCTATGAACGCCTGAAACAGGAAGCAGCGTCTCTATGAACGCCTGAAACAGGAAGCAGCGTCTCCATGAACGCCTGAAACAGGAAGCAGCGTCTCCATGAACGCCTGAAACAGGAAGCAGCGTCTCTATGAACGCCTGAAACAGGAAGCAGCGTCTCCATGAACGCCTGAAACAGGAAGCAGCGTCTCCATGAACGCCTGAAACAGGAAGCAGCGTCTCCATGAACGCCTGAAACAGGAAGCAGCGTCTCCATGAACACCTGAAACAGGAAGCAGCGTCTCTATGAACGCCTGAAACAGGAAGCAGTGTCTCCATGAACGCCTGAAACAGGAAGCAGCGTCTCTATGAACGCCTGAAACAGGAAGCAGCGTCTCCATGAACGCCTGAAACAGGAAGCAGCGTCTCCATGAAAGCCTGAAACAGGAAGCAGCGTCTTCATGAACACCTGAAACAGGAAGCAGCGTCTCCATGAAAGCCTGAAACAGGAAGCAGCGTCTCCATGAACGCCTGAAACAGGAAGCAGCGTCTCCATGAATGCCTGAAACAGGAAGCAGCGTCTCCATGAACGTCTGAAACAGGAAGCAGCGTCTCCATGAACGCTGAAACAGGAAGCAGCGTCTCCATGAACGCCTGAAACAGGAAGCAGCGTCTCCATGAACACCTGAAACAGGAAGCAGTGTCTCCATGAACGCCTGAAACAGGAAGCAGCGTCTCCATGAACGCCTGAAACAGGAAGCAGCGTCTCCATGAACGCCTGAAACAGGAAGCAGCGTCTCTATGAACACCTGAAACAGGAAGCAGCGTCTCTATGAACGCCTGAAACAGGAAGCAGCGTCTCCATGAACGCCTGAAACAGGAAGCAGCGTCTCCATGAAAGCCTGAAACAGGAAGCAGCGTCTTCATGAACACCTGAAACAGGAAGCAGCGTCTCCATGAAAGCCTGAAACAGGAAGCAGCGTCTCCATGAACGCCTGAAACAGGAAGCAGCGTCTCCATGAATGCCTGAAACAGGAAGCAGCGTCTCCATGAACGTCTGAAACAGGAAGCAGCGTCTCCATGAACGCTGAAACAGGAAGCAGCGTCTCCATGAACGCCTGAAACAGGAAGCAGCGTCTCCATGAACACCTGAAACAGGAAGCAGTGTCTCCATGAACGCCTGAAACAGGAAGCAGCCCCGTCCGTCCTCACATCCTTCAGTTTGATTTCACAGCTTAAATTTCTTTATCTTTTCTGGAATAATGACATTAACTGACCCTCACAGGTACGTTTGAGGAGAGCATCTGATTGGTTGAGTCATCGGCAGTTTTGATGTTTTCCCGCCTCTGTGAGGACCTGATTATCTTAATTAGTGTAAAGTGCTGCAGTTTTAACTCTTTGCTTCCCGGTTTTTAGTGACTTTGTGGGAGTAAAACCTGACAGTAAGTTAGGAATGTCACACTAAAAACCATAACGTTGTATTATAGGACAGCAGTAAGATCTGGGGTCACATGATCTTCTGTTGCTTTGAACTTTCCTAACTGAGGGATCTTTGAGCTCAAAGGAAAGAAGCTCCAGAGCGGAGGATGCACAGCTCCATCATTTATGAGAGAAAGGAGGCTTTAAGGCCTTAATATTTTCATCCATTTGCACTAACTGTGATTCCTGTGGATCAATACGAGGAGTTTGAGCTTTCCTTCATTTTTTAACTTAATAATATTTCTAATTTGATAACTATAAGAGTACCTTTATGTAACGTGATAAAACTGAATTAGACCGAGTATCTGAAGCACTTTTTATAGAATATTTACTGAACATTTCAGAGCTGCATCACAGCTGTTTCCTTTAAATCTCACATTCATGTAAGCAGGTTCTCCTCCTAAAGTTAATCTCTACGTTACGTTAATTTAGAATCATTTAGAATCATTTAGCATCATGTAGCTTCATTTAGCATCATTTAGTGTCATTTAGCATCATGTAGCTTCATTTAGCATCTCTTAGCGTCATTTAGCATCATGTAGCGTCATTTAGCTTCATTTAGCATCATTTAGCATCATCAGCTTCATTTAGCGTCATTTAGCTTCATTTAGCGTCATTTAGCATCATGTAGCGTCATTTAGCATCATTTACCTTCGTTTAGCATCATTTAGCATCATGTAGCTTAATTTAGCATCATGTAGCTTCATTTAGCATCATTTAGTATCATGTAGCTTCATTTAGCTTCATTTAGCATAATTTAGTATCATGTAGCTTCATTTAGCATCATTTAGTGTCATTTAGCATCATGTAGCTTCATTTAACATCTCTTAGCGTCATTTAGCATCATGTAGTGTTATTTAGCTTCATTTAGCGTCATTTAGCATCATTTACCTTCGTTTAGCATCATTTAGCATCATGTAGCTTCATTTAGCATCATTTAGTGTCATTTAGCATCATGTAGCTTCATTTAGCATCTCTTAGCGTCATTTAGCATCATGTAGCGTCATTTAGCTTCATTTTGCATCATTTAGCATCATCAGCTTCATTTAGCGTCATTTAGCTTCATTTAGCGTCATTTAGCATCATGTAGCGTCATTTAGCATCATTTACCTTCGTTTAGCATCATTTAGCATCATGTAGCTTAATTTAGCATCATGTAGCTTCATTTAGCATCATTTAGTATCATGTAGCTTCATTTAGCTTCATTTAGCATAATTTAGTATCATGTAGCTTCATTTAGCATCATTTAGTGTCATTTAGCATCATGTAGCTTCATTTAACATCTCTTAGCGTCATTTAGCATCATGTAGCGTTATTTAGCTTCATTTAGCATCATTTAGCTTCATTTGGCATCATTTAGCTTCATGTAGCGTCATTTAGCATTATGTAGTGTTATTTAGCATCATTTAGCTTCATGTAGCATCATTTAGCTACATGTAGCATCATTTAGCATTATGTGGTGTTATTTAGCATCATGTAGCATTATTTAGCTACATGTAGCATAATTTAGCATTGTGTAGTGTTATTTAGCATCATTTAGCATCATTTAGCATCATCAGCTTCATGTAGCATCTTTTGGCATCATGTAGCATCATTTAGCATAATTTAGCATCATTGAGCATCATTTAGCATCATCAGCTTCATGTAGCATCTTTTAGCATCATGTAGCATCATTTAGCATCATTTAGCTTCATTTAGCATCATGTAGCATCATTTAGCATCATATAGCATCATTTAGCATCATTCAGGGTGATGTGGGGTTCACTTTGAGGACACTGATGATCACAGAAACGCAGCCACCTGAAGTCTGGATTTGGCCTCGGCCTCTTTCTCCGCCGTCTCCCTCAGAAAAAGCTCGATGTCCGTCATCTCCCTGTAAGACAGGACGAACATGAGATCCAGAGACACGGTCGGGTTAAACACCAGGTGTAAACGTGCACAAAGAACAGAATGATTAAAGAAACAGATTTCCATGTGAACAGACGTGAGATAAAGTGGAACGCATGAAGCCGCGCTGACCTCAGCCGGACGCCTCGGGGCTGCTGAGCCTCGCTGTCGCTCTGTGTTTATCACAGCAAGACGTGTCCTCCTGCTTTACCCACTCAGGGTTTCATTTTATTCACGTGATGTGACAACAGAACTCTTTCTCTTTTAGCTCATATCCGCCTCACTGCATAAATCAGGCTTCATCCACCCGGTTCCACTGGTTTCTGTACCTACTGGGACACAAAAGGAGGGAAACCTTCAGGATACTGACTGTTGGCGCTGACTCAGCTCCTTCTCTCTCCCCGTCAGGTCCTTCTTCAGTCGCTCCATCATCGCCACGGCAGCAGACACCTGCGGGGTGAATGAAACGCTGCTGAAACATCAGAAACCCGGTGAAACTGCGGTGTGGGCTCAGAGCTCCGCCCACCTCTCTGGACAGGTACGCCGCCCTCTGCTCCACCTCCTGCTTCTCGCTCTTCAGGCGTTCCCCGTCTCTTCTCTCCCACTCGAGCTCCGCCTCCCTCCTCTGTAGCTCCGCCTTCAGCCGCCCCACGCGGCGGTTCACCCGCTCCTCCACCTCCGCGAACGTCCGGGCGATCTTACGGTCCAGCCCCAGTCCCAGCCGCTCCTCCAGGCCGATCCCCACCGACAGGCCAAAGTCCAGCCCCAGGTGGAGCCCCAGCTCCCCCCGGGTCTCTGGGGGAAACGGGTCCAGGCGCCCAGGCAGGGCCACAGCGGTGGAGGGGTCCACCGGCCGGGCCCGGTCCGAGGAGCCGAACATGCCCCTGAGCAGCTGGGCCGAGGCAGACGATGAGGCCAGGTCCAGGCAGGCCAGCGGCAGGGGGAGGCTGCAGGGCTGCGTGCCCAGAGAAGGGCTCTGACTCTGGGATGCTTCTGGGCCGGGCAGGGGGAGCAGAGCCCCGGGCCTGGAGCTTCTGACCCGAGTCTGCAGCGAGACGAGAGGTCAGACAGAGGCATTTAAAAACATTCCTGCTGGGTCAGATGGGTTTGGGACTTTCTCACAGCTTTAAGGCATTCTCACAATTAAGTTCCTGTTTCTCTTTATCATTATTATTCCGCCAGTTTTCGGCACCTAACTACTCCTGCATACTTTCAGATATTTCTACAATTTTGGTATCAAAACGTTCAGCTCTTTCAGCAGATTCCTGCTATCATTGTTGGTGTTTTTAACTTTTACACTTTTTAAGATATTCAAATTTTTTTTATTCAGATTTTCCCATCATTCAAATGAATGGAAACTGCTTTCAGCTCCAAATCATCTCTCTCTTTCCAACCTAACTACTTCTGGAAGCTTTCAGCTAGAGACACCATTCAAACTTTAAATGGGTCACAAGACATTCAGCTATTACCAACTGTTTCTGCTTTTTCAAATCTTCAGCCAATTTTGAAATATGACAGTTTCAAAAACATGAACATTTTTGCTCCTTCTTGGTTTTTATGAATGAGCACACAGTTGAGTGCGTGCTGATAAGTTTCAAATTTTTCAGTTTTTTCAAACAAATTCCTCTAACTTTCATACAGTTTAACTTAGAGAAACAAATTATACCTTAAAATGTAGGACAGTTTGTCCTCTTTCAGCCAATGTAACTACTAAAGAGCTCACATTTACAGAATTTCAGCTATGAGCCTTGAACCGAGATCAACCTCTCACATTATCTGACTAACTCCAATGTTAAGTTTGGTAGTACACAAAAAAATCACAAAATTCCTTCAACCAACACCTCAGCAACAGTTTTTACTGCTAACATTGGACTATTTTCAGCTTTTTTAGCATGATCAGCTATCCCCATTCAGCTCATAAGCATTCTCACTGCTGTTTCGCAGGAACAGCTCTTTCTAGTTTTATTTACTTTCATACTTAAAGGGGAACTCCGGGGCATTTGAAGCGTGTTTCCATTTCTAGAGGTTGTCAAATACTGCCAGTAGGACACAGAGAGGTGCGTATCTGCGCTCCCTGTGTGGAGATCGCGCTGTGCGCACACCCTGTCATGCGAGGCTAATACGTGGTGGCTAAGGGGCAAGCGCTAACCCTTCCACGTAAAACAACAACTTGCACACTGCAGAAACGTCACACCACTTTATAAACCATCCGACAATAAAGTCACAAGCCTTACCATCAAAACCATATGCATGGTTCTCACATTACTGGCATGGGGACGTTACAAAACAACTTTATAAACAGCATGTAACTCACCGGCTGGTTGTAGGCTCGCGCATGTGAAAGCCCAAAAGAGTCGATGGAGAATAATCCCATATACAAAACAATTATATTCTCTAGAAAAACTGCGTTCAAGTATTTAAAACATTACAACAATACATGCCCAGTAATATTGTTGTAATGTTTTAAATACTTGAACGTAGTTTTTCTAGAGAAGATAATTGTTTTGTATATGGGATTATCGTCCATCGACTCTTTTGGGCTTTCACATGCGCGAGCATACAACCAGCCGGTGAGTTCTATGCTGTTTATAAAGTTGTTTTGTAACGTCCCCATGCCAGTAATGTGAGAACCATGCATATGGTTTTGATGGTAAGGCTTGTGACTTTATTGTTGGATGGGTTATAAAGTGGTGTGACGTTTCTGCAGTGTGCAAGTTGTTGTTTTACATGGAAGGGTTAGCGCTTGCCCCTTAGCCACCACGTATTAGCCTCGCATGACAGAGTGTGCGGACAGAGCAATCTCCACACAGGGAGCGCAGATACGCACCTCTCTGTGTCCTACTATCACTATTGTTGTGGAGAAATTAGAGTCGAATCCCGCGTTGGTCAGCCGTCCATTGGGGAGTTTATTGAACAAACCGTCACAGCAAATGTGCATACAGAATGTACAAAATGTCCGACGAGCTCATTTTGGGACACCCTTTTATACCGTTTTATCATAACAAGTGTACGTGGCCCTCTCCGGAGGCGCCTAGCTTTCGCAGTTTATCATAAACACGCTCCTTCTAACTATCAACAATATTCTGAACCAGTCAACAAGGCCCAGGATGTAACTAGGCCAGAAGTCATGAACATGTCATGACATCCTTCTCCCACATAGTCCCCCCTGAAATCACTTATCAGTGATTTAACAAAGAAATAATCTAACATGAAAGAAAATCATCCCACATTGTTAATTAAGAATTAATTAACATAATCAACACTAAATTATTCTAATAATTCTACAATATCAATCAACGGGACCATTTTGAATAAATGAAAAGGAATATATATATGTGTGTACTCGAATCACATTAAATGATTAAATTAAATTAAACGATATTGATTTCAACAACACTACAAATTTTACATTGCCATCACACTTGTCCACTGTTCGCAGTGCATAGGTGCGAAAAACCCACCGGCTGCTACTTTCGTAACTCATGTTCTTATCTTGGGAAAATTCACCTACGGCCCCCCCCACTGGCGACCGACCATTTTACCAAGGTCGCACTCCGAACAGTTGACTGACACAATTGGCAATGCACATATCAGTGATCAGTTCTGATTGATTATACACATAGACTGAATACACCACCTTCAAATCAGTTAATCACCGTTTTGTATCAAGTACAATACATAAAATTATGGATTATCACACAACAATAGTAATAAAATGCAATGTAATGCAGCTCCTCCAGTCCCGTCCCATCTCCTGTACTCTTTTGTCGTCTGCTTCTGGCCGAACATCCGTCCGGCTGGGTCTGGAACTGCTAAGCTAACTCTGGGAGGAGAGGTCGCCAGTACGTCACTCCCAATCAAAGAGATCTTCAGCATCTCTTCTCCCTGTCAGACTAAACTTGGTTCCACCCTCGAGGAAAGAAACTTGTGAACCGTCCATTGATAACCTTCATTCGTTGACCCGCTCTCCCATGCGTTGGTCCTCAGGCCTGGTCTCGCATGGTCATCTGCCTCCAGATTCCTTCCACTGTTTGTTTGAACATCACTTGCAGCAAACACCTTCTCAGAATGGGTATAATGCAACACACCAATAGGGAGACCATTTTCACTATCAACAATATTGCTATTCCCGCCTTAACTGTCATCGCTCCCCCTTCTCCCAACATCCCAAACAGACCAGTCCACCACCGTTCACCTCCCCCAGCATCACACGTCAGCTCCTCTCTCCGTTCTCTGAACTTCTTCACGGCTGTTGTAACCGTTCCAAACCGTTCTAACACTTGTCTGTTCTACCAAGCCATCATACTCGCCTCATGTAGTTGTTCTCCAAAGCCTGCAAGCCCTTCACTCGTGTAGCTAAGAATTCCCTGTCGGTTGTATTATATGTAATTAATCCACTCCCCATTTTGTTAAATATGATTCCCTGCAAACCAGCCTCAAATCCAGCTGCAATCTCCCTGCGTGCTTTGAGCTCAAAGGAATCCATCTCGGCTGTCATATTGCATCCAAGTAAACGTGCTTATCCCTGATGTAGCCATCACTCGATCTTTTAACTCTCCCTTCTTCCACATCCAATCCTAGCATCTCGTTTACCTTGTCATACACTACCACAACTGATGTGTTCCTCCTCACCAGTGCCCAAAAACCTATCTCCCTGTTGGGTAGCACATTTAACAAAACATGATCTCCACACATCCAGTAACTCTCAGCCACTGGGTGTGTCTGATCCCCAAAAAGATATAGAGTTAAAATGATCATTCCTATATTTTCACATTTTGATCCAAATAAATAAATCCCAATAAATCTTGTTTTCATTTAACATTAGTACTACCTACGCGAGTTCCAAAAGCATCCAAACTCACCATTGTAATCTACTCTATAATCAGTGGGAGGCCCCTCCTGTGATGTACTCAGATTAAATTCCGCACAAGAAGACTCAAATTTGTGGCCCTCCCTTATTTTGAAAATAACTATTTAATTTATTTGGCCCAAACATCAATCTGCACTTAATATCACACATAGGAAACAATAACCATTTATCCTCTTCCGATGTGAACCTACCTCCTCTGCATTCCCGTTGCTGGACCACCGCACAGTCCCTGAAGGTGTGTGGCTCTGGAACAACAACAGGCAATGCTCCTGGAGCGTCTGCGCATATGAGACACTCCGTCGCTGTCAGTTCTCTCGTAGTGTACCATGCCCATCTATACCACATATCCTGTGCTGCCTTAACCCATTTTCCACAGTTACACTGTTTTCCCGACTCCACCTGTGCATGTACACTCCGTCCGTTCTTGGATTAACATGATTATTCTGTCCTGTAGTGCTAATGGTATCAAATCCCCCTAGATTTTCCCGTGAAATCTTTCTATTCTTACAACCATTGTGAACAACTCCTTCTGACCCAATCTGACTTGATCTTACCAGATTGCCCCTTTTTCGTGGCGTCCAGAGGCGGTGATTTGGTCGTCTCCTCCACCGGACCCATGATCCACACTTCCTCAATCATTTCTTCCATGAACTTAAATTCAAGCTTAGCAGATACCTCTTCACGACTAGCTCTAGTGTGTATTGCTGGCAAAGTTTGTGGCGTGGCATGGTCTGAGTGGGTGTGTATTGTTGCATCATACTCATCTGACCCAGGCTGGCTACTTCCCTGCGGGGTGGCTTCATCACGGGACCCTTCCAGCCTCTCCTGTTTGCTGGATCCCGTCCAACATCTCCAGGCTTCGTTCTCCTGAGCCCATGCTGTCGGCCAACACCCACACCTGGATGCTCATTAGTGTCAGAAATCTTAACCTCTTCCTTTCGTTCATCCTTTCCCTCGGACTTAACTCCGTCTGTGTCTTTAGTTCGAACCTTAGTGCAGTGATTCAAATGGTACCATGTGTTGCTACCTTCCACTTGAACTGCTGTTGATGTTGCTCGCACCCTTGTGTACGGCCCTTTTCGTCCTGGCTCAAGCCACTTCCTCCGGAACACTTCGATGTGCACCTGGTCGCCTGGCACCACTGGCCTCTCAACCAGCTGTTCGAGACTCAAGTCTCTGGACTCCTCCTGTAGATAGATTGTTCTGTGGACTGCAGTTAGTTGCTTCATATAAGCTGTCCACTCTGTTTGCACCTGCTCAAGTGGGGGCCCTTCAAATGGACCTCTCAACTGAGGTGCCGGCATGGGTCGACCCGTTAGCATTTTATGCGGTGTTAGTGCGTGACTCTATGAGTCTGCATACGATAGCTCATTAGTGCAAGCAGCAAAGCATCTAGTTAGTTTAGTTTTTACGCACAGATTAAATTCAATTTCACTTTCCGGGTTCTATTGATCCTCTCAACCATACCTTGACTCTGTGGATGATAAACGGCCCCACAGCGCTGCTTGATTCGCAGCTGCTGCAGAATGCCTCTTGCACTTTTCTAAACAAACACTTAACCATTATTTGAGCTAATCTCTGATGGAATGACAAACAGATGAATCAATTATCTTAACAAAAAAAATTTACGACTATTTATCCAATATGTATGACCAATATCCTTGTGGTGGCGTGACCTCTGGCTCCAGTAACACCATTGGTGCCAAAACAGCAAGCTGGCACTTTGATGCTACTTTCGCTGCTTCATCAGCCGCGATATTACCTTTACCAACCATTTTGTTACCTCTATGATTATTTGACATTGTATCACTGCCAATTTACAATTTTCATGACCGCAATCCGCTCCTTCATTTGGACCTCCTGTCGCACTGGACTTCCGTCTGACCTCCTGAACCCTCTCTGCTTCCGAACTGCTTCAAACAAATAGCAAATATCATGAGCATATGCAGAAACTGTGTACACATTCGTAACCTTACCTTTCACCAGTCAACATGCTTCCATTAGTGCCTTCAGTTCAGCCAACTGTGCCGAACATGGCCGTTCACACTTCTCAGCTTTCACCGTCACAAAGTTCTCCACCTTCCTGTTTCACAACTGCAAAACCTCATGATCACCCAAATGATCTCACAACATGAACCATACACAACATAAGTGACGTCAGCCTGCACAAGTGAAGTTGCTTCTAAGTCAGGTCTCAGTCTAATGTATCTCACAGCTTCTGACACACACTCATGTGGTTCTCCTTCAAACTCACGTGGAATGACACCCGCAGAATCCGATGTAGTACACTTCTGTATTCTCACATCTGGACGTGTCAAAAGATGCACAACCTGCAAACATCCTGTCCGAGTCACAACATACCTACTCTGATTTATTAGTTCTGAAATCTTATGGTTTTTATTGGAGACATATAAGAAAAATGGCTTCTCATAGACTAGTGTTGGCCATTTTGGATGACTCTTGCTAATTCGGTTTCAAATTTCCAAAGGCTACCTTAGCCTCGGTTGTCCTCTCCAGTTGTGCTTTCAACCTTTGATCTTTGGATTTTTCATGATTCCTTTCAGAGGAAGCTAATTTTATTGCACAACCTTCCCAAAAGAAGATCATACTTGTTTTATTTTAATTTCACTTATTTATTCATTAGTTATTTATTCATTTATTTTGGACATGGCGCTTTTCTTACTCCCTCCAAGTGGGATGGAGAGATATCAGTAATTCCCTATGGCCTTAAGTAGATACTCTAATTTAGGCTATCGATGCTATTTAAATTTAAATTAGAAACTTTGTTCCGTTCAAATTTTAGAACTTCGTAATGGTGGCACATTTAAATTTTAAATTCAGAAACTTTGTTTTGTCCTAGTAACAGTGACCTATTTACATTTAAGTTTTAGAAACTAAGTCATAGTTTTGTAATAGTAACATATTTAAATTCAAGTTTTAAAAACTTAGTAATCGTGACACATTTAACTTAAAAACTTTGTTCTGTTTTGTAATAATGACACACCTGAGGGCGGTTTTTAAACCCTTTTGAGTACGTCTAATGTAAGTGTACTTCTTACCTCTTTATGTCAATGTAAACCAATACTGGGATTCCTCTGCCAGAGGAACGCCTTGGACCTACCGGGCCACTTGCTCCGCCCCCCAGGGACTGGCCACGGTCCTGCCGAACACTCGGGTTTCTCGGTGCTCTCGGACAGCTGTAAACAAAGTGTCCCCTCTCGCCACAGGCCCAACATGCCCCCGAGGACCTTCGTCCTCCTGGTGCACCTCTTCTTGACCTTTGACAGGGTCGACGATGGACTTGCCCCTGTGATGGCTGTTCAGCGGCCCCCGCTGTCATGGCCTCATTTCGTACCTCTTGCTTCGCTTGCAGTTCTTCTAACTGCAACCGTGCAAGTTCCCTTTGCATATCCTTCTCCTGCTCATTCAGTTTCAGTTCTTTCCTGTATTTGTTTACTGCATGCACCACGTGGTCTCGGAATTGTCCATGTGACATTGAATTCAGCCCCACCACATCCTCCAGCCGCCCCTGAACTGGGGCAGGCAGAGCCTCTTTGATGGAAACTCTGAACAATGTCACCCAAGCTGGGCTCTTCTCCATTTCTCCCTCAGACTCTTGTCTCCATTTCTTCAATTGTTGTGCAATGTACACAGCCGGACTCTCTGTTCCTGACAGTGGTTCCCCCTTTAATGCTTCGAGGTCCACTCCCGCAGGAAACTCAGCTCGTAACGCTCTCCAGAGTGCAGCTCGATATGCATTAAAGTCAGTTCCATCAGCTCGGTGGCTCAACATCCAGTCATTCTCACTGTGTCTCAAAATGCCCTCCATGGTAGAAGTTCCAAAACACAGTGCCCACACTGCCTTAATGTGTCCAACAGACAACAGTTTATGCACAGTCTCTTGTTCAAAAGCTCTTATCCATCTACTTGCACCTGTGTGAATGTCCGGCAATCGAGCAACCAGCCCCCCTAGGTCGAGCGTCTGCCACGGCACATACTGTCCCTGCGTCATTTCTATCAAACTCGGTGCTGACGCTGTTGGACTCTTATGTTCTTCAGAAGATGCCTTTTGAACTGGTGATGCCAGTTCTGGTGATTTTTGGTATTTGTGGGAGCTGTCCCCTTGCCTGATCTGAATTACAGACGGCGTCTGGCTCAGGAGCTCCATGACTGCTTGATGTAGCTATTTGTAGTTCTGGACGTTCATGAGATATTTTATGATCTTTTATTTCGGAATCTCCTTTTATGTTTGCTGCTCCCGGCAGTGTTGGAAATAGCTCTGCATTTTCAAAGAAATGTAAAACTTTTAATTCAAGCTCTCTTTTTTCCTGTCTCTTTTTGCTTTTGTCCTTTGGTTTGTAAGCTTTAATCCTTTGTTCCATAATCTTACAGGTAGTTACATTGAAAGTGCCACCTTTTGGCCAGGGTGAGACGTTAATTTTTGTTCGTTTTTCCCATTTTAGAGATATCTTTTTAATATCTTTGGAATGTTCAGGATGTTTGGCGCTGATGATTATTGTTGGTGTTACATCCATTGTTTCACCTAGTTAGTTCCCTTCTATTGTCTTTTGACTTTTTCTTACTTATTTATTTTCTAAATTTCCCTTATTTATTATTCGTATTCCCCCTTTTTTTTTTTTTTTTTTTTTTTTTTGAAAGTCAATTTAAATGCACTAATTATTTAACTCTAATCAATGCTAATTTAATGCTCGGCTAAATTTAGCTTAGATGCAGCTAATTATTGGATTGGATGTTGTCAATGCTAATGTTAAGGTTAGCCTACGTTAGCTTTGAAAGCTTATGCTCTAGGTTGTTTTCCTTTTTTTTTTTAAAATTAAACCAATGTTAATTCAATGTTAGGCTAATTTAGCTTTTTGACTTCTGGTTTGGAGTTCGGTTACTATTATTGCTAATGTTAATGTTTGCCAACCAATGCCAATTGATGTTAGCTTCCTAGCTGTCGCTAATAAATGCTAACCTATTGCTAATTAAGATTTAAACCAATATTTGCCTTATTGCTATTGCTAATCAATGCTAATTGTCTTTCTGATCAATGCTAATTATGGCTAACGAAATGCTAACAAATGCTACTAATGCTAACCAATGCTAACTATTGCTAATCAATGCTACTTATTGCTAATCAATACTAGCTTCCTTGTTGACCAATGCTAATTGAATGCTAATTATGCTATTCAACGCTAGTGATTGCTAATCAATGCTAGTTATTGCTAATCAATACTATTGATTGCTAATCAATGCTAAACAATGCTAGTTATTGCTAATCAATACTAATTATTGCTAATCAATACTTGCTGTATTGCTAATACTACCCAATGTTAATTTATTACTAATCAAAAGCTCAGTTAATGCTTACTCTGTATGAAGTGACTCAGGCTAAAGGCGTTGCCCCAACTTTTGTTCACATCCGGATGCTTCCGATCCAATCCACACACAATGTCCTCCACCAATCCAGATGATCCAATGTACGTCACAGCTACGTCAATTCTGACCAATGAAATAAAAATATTTTTTGACCAATGAAATCTGAACACACCTCTAAATCTATCTCCAATGAAACACGTCTACGACACGTAACTTCTAACCAATAAAATCTGAACACACCTCTAAGCCCGCCTCCAATGAATCACGTGAATTTCTAACAAATCAAATATGAACACACGATTACCTCTACTTCCTAGACTGTTATTAGCTCCTCCCAAGCATAACAATTGAACCAGACATAACAATTGAACCACACCCCAACTCAAAATGGCGTTTGTCACACTTTGTAACAAGTTAAGGAAAAGGAGGAAATACAAACTTTCAGCTGGACAGAGAAGAAATACAATTTAACACAGAAATAACAGTTGCACTATTCTTCACCTCGAAATGGCATTTGTTAAGAAAGAGAAAGAAATACAATTTAACACGCTGTGGACAGGGAAACTACAAATCAAAAGATACAGAAACAATGCATAAGCAAGAAACTTTCTTTATCAGGAATGTCACATTCACGTCGAACGACGTGATGACTCAATGGCCTACGGACAGAACCTCTTCCTTAGGAATCGCGAAACCCTCATTACTCGACTGATAACAACTCTGCAATTAGCACATTACCTAAAGAAAACTAATAATTATTACAGTACAACCATAAATTGCCCCTGGAAGACACAAGGAAAGAAAATGTGATCACACACGAACATTTGAAGCAGCAGGAAACTCTCAAGGCCAGAGCACGCGCCCACACACCAGTCGCGGGAGCGCGCAGCACCCTCTGTCCCCCTGAGAGCCAGAACACAATTCACTCGCCTGTTAAGAATAGAACTTTAGAAACTTAACACCAATCACAGCCGTATTCAATAATAACAAGATGCACTCAACGAAAATATAGAGTCTTAAAGAAAGAAACCCACAGTGTTTAAAAATAACAGCACATTTCGGCAACAACACCTTATTTCCCCAAGTTATTAATGCGGCAACTATCACAATTAAGCAGATTATACCAATGAAGCAAATTATGACCATAAAGCCAGTTATAATAATGAAGCAAATCTAAGTGTAAATTAAAATACTACGAATACTCAAAAGTCAAGGGATGAGATGAGTTAGGTTAGAACCTTGATTTATCACACAAAATAATTTTCCTTTTTCTTTTTTTTTTTTAGATTCACATAAAACATCAGATTTCACACCCATTTGACAGACACAGACAGAGACCGGTCCCACACACTCATACCAAGTCAGTCGATTACCAAATCGGTCGATCAAAGTTTTTGTGTCAGTCACCGTTCAAATCTTCACATTTTTAAATTATCAATTTCTTTCATTTAGACTTTTAATTTTTCAGGAGATGTTGGTGTCGGCAATATATGGAATACAAAATGTGTTTTCCCTACAAGCCTTGTGATATGGTTTCTTGACCAATGCAGCAAATGCTGACGTGTATTTATCAGCTTCGCTGTGACCTCTTAATAATAATCTCCTGTGGTCAATACGTAAACGAATTTGAATTTTCTTCTCAAAATGTCTTTATACTGAGGTCTCGGATAACTCCAAAGAGTTCTAAGCAGATATATAAAATGATATGAACATATATAGTTAAAATGTGCTCCTCATAGAACTGGATTTTTTCATTTCAGAGTTTTTTTGAAAGCCTGATTGATTCAATCGTTGAACTTTAATGTTCGCCAGTCAATCAATTATCAGTATTCGTTTTACTCCTTGACTAGTGAAAATAATTTTCACGTATATTTAATGAGTCTAGTGTACCCCGTACTCCCGTCAGTGTTCCTCCCCCCCATGCATAGAAGGATGGCTGATAGAATGCAAGAGCTACTATTGGCGATTACTCAATAACCTGCCCGCCACTTTACAGCTATTAATTAATCCAGTTTGAATTCATCCGATTCACAATTGGCCGGAGCGCAGCGACTAGTCCTTCTTAATTACCACAAAAAAAAACATCAACACAATAGGCCGACCAGCTGCTCACAGCTGTCTGCTTTACAACTCACATCAGCTGCTGTTCACCCAATTTTATCCAAATTCACACATACGGCACCTCTTGGCCCACAGTTTCCCAAACAATTTCAGCAGCCCCTCTGCGCAGAAGTAAACAATGGAAGGGCTTACCGTGTGCAGGATCCGTCTCTCTCCTGTGTCCTTTTAAATTTGGGGAAGCCGGAAGAAGCCGTCAGCTGTGCTCCACCACCAGAAATCAGCGCAATGGTCGAAAAGATCCAACCTGCCGGCTTTTACAACTGATGTCGGCTGTCGGGGCACAGCGGACACGCTCCGCCGGGATCCAGATGCAAACTCTCACGAATCACGTCGGGGTCACCATTATGTTGTGGAGAAATTAGAGTCGAATCCCGCGTTGGTCAGCCGTCCATTGGGGAGTTTATTGAACAAACCGTCACAGCAAATGTGCATACAGAATGTACAAAATGTCCGACGAGCTCATTTTGGGACACCCTTTTATACCGTTTTATCATAACAAGTGTACGTGGCCCTCTCCGGAGGCGCCTAGCTTTCGCAGTTTATCATAAACACGCTCCTTCTAACTATCAACAATATTCTGAACCAGTCAACAAGGCCCAGGATGTAACTAGGCCAGAAGTCATGAACATGTCATGACATCCTTCTCCCACACTATTTGACAACCTCTAGCAATGGAAACACGCTTCAAATGCCCCGGAGTTCCCCTTTAAAAGTGCTGTACAGGTTAAAGGTTAGAGGTTAAAGGTTTTAAACAGGAACTATGGAGCCTGGACATAAGTCCACCTTTTCTCCTCGGTTACTCTCTGGTTGAGCAGGACACAGACAGCAGACCCCCTGATGATGAGGACACAGTTACCTGGGACAGGACCAGCAGGGTCTCGTAGGTGTGTCGGCTGACCAGGTGCGCCCGGAGCTCGGGCACAGAGGAGAAGCGGAACTCATCCCCACAGCGAGGACAGAAGTAGGGCAGCGAGGAGGAGGAGGAGGAGGAAGAGGAGGACATGCTTCAGGCCTGGAGAGGAAGCAGAGAACAGAGACTGCAGCAGCAGCAGAAGAAGAAGAAGAAGAAGAAGAGCGAGGACCTGAAACTGGGTCAGAGCGTCTGAGCTCTAATGGAGCTGAGCAGATCGATGCGCTCTGAGGGGCCGAGTGTCTGAGGGCGGAGCCTCGTCTGAGGGGGCGGAGCCTCCTCTGAGGCTAATGGCTCAGCGGAGCGTCCTCTTCCACGCCGGCGGGCGGCCCGTGCAGAGGAATCTGAGCACGCTCTGATGAGCAGGAAGAAAGGAGCGTCTGGGCGTGGGCTTTGTTTACCTCCTCGCCCTGTTTTCTCCTCCCGAGCTGCTGATTCTGCATATTATGGGATGTTTTTACCAGCTGCTGGAGCAGAATAAAGTGGAAAAACATCCCTGATCATCGTGTTTTACTTCCTGTTTGCATCCCTGCAGCTGAATCCCTTAAAGGCCGAACGTTTACCAGGTCAAACTCGTGACGACAAAGAGCCAAAAACATGGAGTTTATGGGGGAAAGTAAAATATCTGACCTGAAGATGAAGGGCTGCAGAATGAATCAGAAGCTCAAAGGTTCCCAAAGCTCTCAGCTTTAACCCTTAAACAGCTCTAACTGTCTAATCTAAGGTTGGTGGAACTAAAGTGACCATCCGGAACATTTGTGAAAAGCTTTGATTCTGATCGTTGCTGCTCTGAGAAAAAGGAAAAATGATTTCTTTTCTTAAAGAGTTGAAAGAGTTAAATCTCACCAAATGTTTTTATGATCAAACTCACCGTGTTTCACGTCTCATAAAAAAAGGAAATAAAACTCAAACTCAGTTCCCTTCTGGGACAGTTTGCAGTTTAAGGCCATCGTCTGCTCCCTCCTTATGGTTTTTTTTTATTATTATTATTATTATTATTATTATTTTCAGAGGCATTTAAAGACTTTATGGCACAGAAACCGTCACTTTTATTGTGAAATGTGATGAGAGTCGGTGAGAAAACTGTTTATTTCATGAGACTTTGGTGTTAATTCTGCCTGCAGACGCTTTAAAATCATCGTTTTTAACATATTTTCCTGTTTCAAACTCTGATGAGAAGCTTATTTTTAAAATAAAAACAAAGTTTATAGATAATTAAAGATGAAATGAGACCAGATGAAAATATTAAAGGTTAACTTCCACCACTGGAATGAAGCAGCTGCAGGATCAATCAAACCGCCTGATTATTGATCATTTATGACCTCACTGATTATTGATCATTTATGACCTCACTGATTATTGATGAACTTTAATCTGATTCATCATCAGGATGAAGGAACATTTAAAGAATTACAAT
This sequence comes from Odontesthes bonariensis, assembly GCF_027942865.1. NCBI lineage: Eukaryota > Metazoa > Chordata > Actinopteri > Atheriniformes > Atherinopsidae > Odontesthes > Odontesthes bonariensis. The sequence continues at coordinate 3,090,247 of NC_134524.1, forward strand.
AAATGTTTCCTCTGAATTAATGAGCACCAGGACTGCGGGTTGTTAAATCTTTCTCTGGACTCATCGATTGATTGGTTGATTGATTGATTGATTGATTGATTGATTGATTGATTGATTGATTGATTGATTGATTGATTGATTGCAGCTCTGATAGAAATATGAAATGTTGACAGTTTTTCTTGGACTTTCCACCCTAACTCTGTTCAGATAAGTGATGAAATATTTCAGCAAACAACATCTCAGAGGATCAATACCTGTGATTATTGATTAGCTGGATCGGAGCTCCTGGTACCTGTGATTATTGATTAGCTGGATCGGAGCTGCCGGTCCAAGCCGAACCGGATCCGTCGCTGCGTCACTCGCTCCATCGGCCCCACAGTCCCGTTGCCATGGCTTCCCGCTCAGATGCTCGCGCTCTCGGCGGTGGATCGATCGATGCTCTCAGCCCGGTACCGTGAGTGGGTCCTCGTGCGGGAACCGTCGCAGGATGGATGGATGTGTTGCTGCACCGCCGCCCCGCGCGGACTGTCGGCGTAGCGCCGCCGCGTGCTGCTGCTGACGTAGGAGCCGCGTGACCTGTCAGCCCTGATCACTCATGGGTTGTTTGCGTTGGTTATTTATATAATCTGTTTATTGTTGTTGTTGTTTTAGATCCAGGATCTGAAATGTGACGCTAAATAAAATCTGATCTGTGATGAAGGAGAAGATGTTCAGGGAAGCCTTCAGCCATGTTCCATCATCACGGGCTGCAGGCTGCATCTGTTTCAGCTCTTTGGTTTGTTTCCAATGAGCTGAATGGCTCCAACACCTAAATCCTATTCATTTATTTGTGTCTTAATTTTATTCTATTTATAGTTACCTGTTACTAAAACCTTCTTATTATTCTTATTCTTATTTTGGTCCAGACGGGGTGGGGGGTGTTCTGTGTGTTTAAAAAAAGAAAAAGCTAAATCTTATGTAACCTTACCGATAAGTCATTGTCACTACTCTTGTTTCTTTTTCTCAATAAAAAGATTTTTTTAAAAAGACTCCCTGCTTCCTTTAAACTCTCAGACACCGTCCTGATGGGATCTGACAGCATCAAACCCTCTAAGGCAGGGGTCTTTCAGGCCAGGGACCCCCAAACTGATGGAGAGTTGGAGCAGGGACCCCCCTACTATTTATATGGCATACAATTGTGTTTTATATTAAATGGGCCTAGTGCCGTGTATAAACATAGCTGCTCTGTTATTACTGAGCTATTCGAATAATACACAGGTTAATATATTCATGTTTTTATTTTAAACATGTGCAAGATACAGGGTGGCCGTGCCACTGCCTTTTATAAACACTGAGCTATTCCAATAATCCACAGATTTTAACTGTAAACATGCATGTAGATGGGACCATGAATCCTCAAACCATCTGTGGGTGGCACACGTCTGCACACAATTTGTGAGAAAAAACTGCTTGGAAAAAAAATTAATAATAAAATAAATAAATAAATTGAAAATCATCGAATCAACCAAAGATTTCGCGACCCCCCTGCAGTACCTCCGCGGACCCCCTGTTGAAGACCTCTGCTCTAAGGTCCTACCTGCCACTCCAGAACACCTTCAGATGCTCTTTTGGCAGGTGGTCATAATGTTATGGCTGATGGGTGCACAGCCTGGGAACACCTGAGGACCCCCCAGGAGGAGCCGGGTGTCTGTTTCCCTGCTGGTTCTGCTGGTTCTGAAGGTTCTGCTGGCTCTGCTGGTTCTGCTGGTTCTGCTGGTTCTGCTGGTTCTGCTGGTTCTGAAGGTTCTGAAGGTTCTGTTGGTGCTGCTGGTTCTGCTGGTTCTGCTGGTTCTGCTGACTCTGCTGGTTCTGCTGGTTCTGCTGACTCTGCTGGTTCTGCTGGTTCTGCTGGTTCTGCTGACTCTGCTGGTTCTGCTGGTTCTACTAGTTCTGCTGGCTCTGCAGGTTCTGCTGGTTCTGTTGGCTCTGCTGGTTCTGCTGACTCTGCTGGTTCTGCTAGTTCTGCTGGCTCTGCAGGTTCTGCTGGTTCTGCTGGTTCTGCTGGTTCTGCTGACTCTGCTGGTTCTGCTAGTTCTGCTGACTCTGCTGGTTCTGCTGGTTCTGCTGGTTCTGCTGGTTCTGCTGACTCTGCTGGTTCTGCTAGTTCTGCTGGCTCTGCAGGTTCTGCTGGTTCTGCTGGTTCTGCTGACTCTGCTGGTTCTGCTGGTTCTGCTGGTTCTGCTGACTCTGCTGGTTCTGCTAGTTCTGCTGGCTCTGCAGGTTCTGCTGGTTCTGCTGGTTCTGCTGGTTCTGCTGACTCTGCTGGTTCTGCTGGTTCTGCTGGCTCTGCAGGTTCTGCTGGTTCTGCTGACTCTGCTGGTTCTGCTGGTTCTGCTGACTCTGCTGGTTCTGCTAGTTCTGCTGGCTCTGCAGGTTCTGCTGGTTCTGCTGGTTCTGCTGGTTCTGCTAGTTCTGCTGGCTCTGCTGGTTCTGCTGGTTCTGCAGGTTCTGCTGGTTCTGCTGGTTCTGCTGACTCTGCTGGTTCTGCTGGCTCTGCTGGTTCTGCTGGTTCTGCAGGTTCTGCTGGTTCTGCTGACTCTGCTGGTTCTGCTGGTTCTGCTGACTCTGCTGGTTCTGCTGGTTCTGCTGGTTCTGCTGACTCTGCTGGTTCTGCTAGTTCTGCTGGCTCTGCTGGTTCTGCTGACTCTGCTGGTTCTGCTAGTTCTGCTGGCTCTGCAGGTTCTGCTGGTTCTGCTGGTTCTGCTGGTTCTGCTGACTCTGCTGGTTCTGCTAGTTCTGCTGGTTCTGCTGACTCTGCTGGTTCTGCTGGTTCTGCTGGTTCTGCTGACTCTGCAGGTTCTGCTGGTTCTGCTGGTTCTGCTGACTCTGCTGGTTCTGCTGGTTCTGCTGACTCTGCTGGCTCTGCAGGTTCTGCTGGTTCTGCTGGTTCTGCTGGTTCTGCTAGTTCTGCTGGCTCTGCAGGTTCTGCTGGTTCTGCTGGTTCTGCAGGTTCTGCTGGTTCTGCTGACTCTGCTGGTTCTGCTGGTTCTGCTGGTTCTGCTGACTCTGCTGGTTCTGCTAGTTCTGCTGGTTCTGCTGACTCTGCTGGTTCTGCTAGTTCTGCTGACTCTGCTGGTTCTGCTGGTTCTGCTGGCTCTGCTGGCTCTGCTGGTTCTGCTGGCTCTGCTGGTTCTGCTGGTTCTGCTGGTTCTGCTGACTCTGCTGGCTCTGCTAGTTCTGCTGGTTCTGCTAGTTCTGCTGGCTCTGCTGGCTCTGCTGGTTCTGCTGGTTCTGCTGGCTCTGCTGGTTCTGCTGGCTCTGCTGGTTCTGCTGACTCTGCTGGTTCTGCTGGTTCTGCTGGCTCTGCTGGCTCTGCTGGTTCTGCTGACTCTGCTGGTTCTGCTGGCTCTGCAGGCTCTGCTGGTTCTGCTGGTTCTGCTGGTTCTGCTGGCTCTGCTGGTTCTGCTGGCTCTGCTGGTTCTGCTGACTCTGCTGGTTCTGCTGGTTCTGCTGGTTCTGCTGACTCTGCTGGTTCTGCTGGTTCTGCTGGCTCTGCTGGCTCTGCTGGTTCTGCTGACTCTGCTGGTTCTGCTGGCTCTGCAGGCTCTGCTGGTTCTGCTGGTTCTGCTGGTTCTGCTGGTTCTGCTGGCTCTGCTGGTTCTGCTGGATCTGCTGGTTCTGCTGACTCTGCTGGTTCTGCTGGTTCTGCTGGTTCTGCTGGTTCTGCTGACTCTGCTGGTTCTGCTAGTTCTGCTGACTCTGCTGGTTCTGCTGGCTCTGCTGGTTCTGCTGGTTCTGCTGGTTCTGCTGGCTCTGCTGGTTCTGCTGGTTCTGCTGGTTCTGCTGACTCTGCTGGTTCTGCTGGTTCTGCTGACTCTGCTGGTTCTGCTAGTTCTGCTGACTCTGCTGGTTCTGCTGGTTCTGCTAGTTCTGCTGGTTCTGTTGGCTCTGCTGGTTCTGCTGGTTCTGCTGGCTCTGCTGACTCTGCTGGTTCTGCTAGTTCTGCTGACTCTGCTGGTTCTGCTGGCTCTGCTGGTTCTGCTGGTTCTGCTGGTTCTGCTGGTTCTGCTGACTCTGCTGGTTCTGCTAGTTCTGCTGACTCTGCTGGTTCTGCTGGCTCTGCTGGTTCTGCTGGTTCTGCTGGTTCTGCTGGTTCTGCTGGCTCTGCTGACTCTGCTGGTTCTGCTAGTTCTGCTGACTCTGCTGGTTCTGCTGGCTCTGCTGGTTCTGCTGGTTCTGCTGGTTCTGCTGGCTCTGCTGGTTCTGCTGGTTCTGCTAGTTCTGCTGACTCTGCTGGTTCTGCTGGTTCTGCTGACTCTGCTGGTTCTGCTGGCTCTGCTGGTTCTGCTGGTTCTGCTGGCTCTGCTGGCTCTGCTGGTTCTGCTGGTTCTGCTGGTTCTGCTGACTCTGCTGGTTCTGCTGGTTCTGGTGGTTCTGCTGGTTCTGCTGGCTCTGCTGGTTCTGCTGGTTCTGCTGACTCTGCTGGCTCTGCTGGTTCTGCTGGTTCTGCTGACTCTGCTGACTCTGCTGGTTCTGCTGGTTCTGCTGGTTCTGCTGGTTCTGCTGGCTCTGCTGGCTCTGCTAGTTCTGCTGACTCTGCTGGTTCTGCTGGCTCTGCTGGTTCTGCTGGTTCTGCTGGCTCTGCTGGTTCTGCTGGTTCTGTTGGCTCTGCTGGTTCTGCTGGTTCTGCTGACTCTGCTGGTTCTGCTGGCTCTGCTGGTTCTGCTGGTTCTGCTGGTTCTGCTAGTTCTGCTAGTTCTGCTGGTTCTGCAGGTTCTGCTGGTTCTGCTGGCTCTGCAGGTTCTGCTGGTTCTGCAGATCTGCAGGTTCTGCTGGTTCTGCTGGCTCTGCAGGTTCTGCTGACTCTGCTGGTTCTGCTAGTTCTGCTGACTCTGCTGGTTCTGCTGGCTCTGCTGGTTCTGCTGGTTCTGCTGACTCTGCTGACTCTGCTGGTTCTGCTAGTTCTGCTGACTCTGCTGGTTCTGCTGGCTCTGCAGGTTCTGCTGGTTCTGCTAGTTCTGCTGACTCTGCTGGTTCTGCTGGCTCTGCTGGTTCTGCTGGTTCTGCAGGTTCTGCTAGTTCTGCTGGTTCTGCAGGTTCTGCTGGTTCTGCTGGTTCTGCTGGTTCTGCTGACTCTGCAGGTTCTGCTGGTTCTGCTGGTTCTGCTAGTTCTGCTGGCTCTGCAGGTTCTGCTGGTTCTGCTGGTTCTGCAGGTTCTGCTGGTTCTGCTGGTTCTGCTGGCTCTGCTGGTTCTGCTGGTTCTGCTGGTTCTGCTGACTCTGCTGGTTCTGCTGGTTCTGCTGGTTCTGCAGGTTCTGCTGGTTCTGCTGGTTCTGCTGACTCTGCTGGTTCTGCTGGTTCTGCTGGTTCTGCTGACTCTGCTGGTTCTGCTGGTTCTGCTGGTTCTGCTGACTCTGCTGGTTCTGCTGGTTCTGCTGGCTCTGCTAGTTCTGCTGGTTCTGCTGGTTCTGCTGGTTCTGCTGGCTCAGCTGGCTCTGCTGGTTCTGCTGGTTCTGCTGGTTCTGCTGACTCTGCTGGTTCTGCTGGTTCTGCAGGTTCTGCTGACTCTGCTGGCTCTGCTGGTTCTGCTGGTTCTGCTGGTTCTGCAGGTTCTGCTGGTTCTGCTAGTTCTGCTGGTTCTGCAGGTTCTGCTGGTTCTGCTGGCTCTGCTGGTTCTGCTGGTTCTGCTGACTCTGCTGGTTCTGCTAGTTCTGCTGGTTCTGCAGGTTCTGCTGGTTCTGCTGGCTCTGCAGGTTCTGCTGGTTCTGCAGATCTGCTAGTTCTGCTAGTTCTGCTGGTTCTGCTGGTTCTGCTGGTTCTGCAGGTTCTGCTGGTTCTGCTGGTTCTGCTGACTCTGCTGGTTCTGCTGGTTCTGCTGGCTCTGCTGGTTCTGCAGGTTCTGCTGGTTCTGCTGGTTCTGCAGGTTCTGCTGGTTCTGCTGGTTCTGCTGACTCTGCTGGTTCTGCTGGTTCTGCTGGTTCTGCAGGTTCTGCTGGTTCTGTTGGTTCTGCTGGTTCTGCTGACTCTGCTGGTTCTGCTGGTTCTGCTGGTTCTGCTAGTTCTGCAGGTTCTGCTGGTTCTGCTGGTTCTGCTAGTTCTGCAGGTTCTGCTAGTTCTGCTGGTTCTGCTGGCTCTGCTGGTTCTGCAGGTTCTGCTGGTTCTGCTGGTTCTGCTAGTTCTGCTGGTTCTGCTGGTTCTGCAGGTTCTGCAGGTTCTGCTGGTTCTGCTGACTCTGCTGGTTCTGCTGGTTCTGCTGGCTCTGCTGGTTCTGCAGGTTCTGCTGGTTCTGCTGGTTCTGCTGACTCTGCTGGTTCTGCTGGTTCTGCTGGTTCTGCTGACTCTGCTGGTTCTGCTGGTTCTGCTGGTTCTGCTGGTTCTGCTGGTTCTGCTGGCTCTGCTGGTTCTGCTGGCTCTGCTGGCAATGCTGGTTCTGCTGGTTCTGCTAGTTCTGCTGGTTCTGTTGGCTCTGCTGGTTCTGCTGGTTCTGCTGGTTCTGCTGGCTCAGCTGGTTCTGCTGGTTCTGCTGATTCTGCTGGTTCTGCAGGTTCTGATGGTTCTGCTGGCTCAGCTGGTTCTGCTGGTTCTGCTGGTTCTGCTGGTTCTGCTGGCTCTGCTGGTTCTGCTGGCTCTGCTGGTTCTGCAGGTTCTGCTGGTTCTGCTGACTCTGCTGGTTCTGCTGGTTCTGCTGACTCTGCTGGTTCTGCTGACTCTGCTGGTTCTGCTGGTTCTGAAGGTTCTGCTGGTTCTGCTGGTTCTGCTGGCTCTGCTGGTTCTGCTGGTTCTGCTAGTTCTGCTGGTTCTGCTGACTCTGCTGGTTCTGCTGGCTCTGCTGGCTCTGCTGGTTTTGCTGGTTCTGCTAGTTCTGCTGGTTCTGTTGGCTCTGCTGGTTTTGCTGGTTCTGCTGGTTCTGCTAGTTCTGCTGGTTCTGTTGGCTCTGCTGGTTTTGCTGGTTCTGCTGGTTCTGCTGGCTCAGCTGGTTCTGCTGGTTCTGCTGATTCTGCTGGTTCTGCAGGTTCTGCTGGCTCTGCTGGCTCTGCTGGTTCTGCTGACTCTGCTGGTTCTGCTGGCTCTGCTGGTTCTGAAGGTTCTGCTGGTTCTGCTGGTTCTGCTGGTTCTGCTGGTTCTGAAGGTTCTGCTGGCTCTGATGGTTCTGCTGGCTCTGCTGGCTCTGCTGGTTCTGAAGGTTCTGCTGGCTCTGCTGGTTCTGCTGGTTCTGCTGACTCTGCTGGTTCTGCTGGCTCTGCTGGCTCTGCTGGTTCTGCTGGTTCTGCTGGCTCTGCTGGTTCTGCTGGTTCTGCTGGCTCTGCTGGCTCTGCTGGTTCTGCTGGCTCTGCTGGCTCTGCTGACTCTGCTGGTTCTGCTGGCTCTGCTGGTTCTGAAGGTTCTGCTGGTTCTGCTGGCTCTGCTGGTTCTGAAGGTTCTGCTGGTTCTGCTGGTTCTGCTGGTTCTGCTGGTTCTGAAGGTTCTGCTGGCTCTGATGGTTCTGCTGGCTCTGCTGGCTCTGCTGGTTCTGAAGGTTCTGCTGGCTCTGCTGGTTCTGCTGGTTCTGCTGGTTCTGCTAGTTCTGCTGGTTCTGCTGGTTCTGCTGACTCTGCTGGTTCTGCTGGTTCTGCTAGTTCTGCTGGTTCTGCTGGTTCTGAAGGTTCTGTTGGCTCTGCTGGTTCTGCTGACTCTGCTGGTTATGCTGGTTCTGCTGGTTCTGCTGGCTCTGCTGACTCTGCTGACTCTGCTGGTTCTGCTGGTTCTGCGACCCGGCCTCAGATGGTGGATGGATCTGACATATTCAGTGAAATTAACAGTTAGAGGACAGAAAATAGACCTGAAGGAGGTGACCTCCCGCTGTGACCTCTGACCTTCAGCCTAAGCTTCAGTAACTCGGTGATGGAGGGAAACAGAAGTGACTTCATGATTCAGCTCCAGCTCCTCTCTCTATTCAGGGAGCCGCAGGTCTGCTTAGTGTCCACCAGAGGGCGCCACAGCCCCGCAGACAGAAGAAAGGTTTAAAACAAGTCCTCAGGTGATTTAAAACAAGTCCTCAGGTGATTTAAAACAAGTCCTCAGGTGATTTAAAACAAGTCCTCAGGTGATTTAAAACAAGTCCTCAGCCTGTCAGGTGATTTAAAACAAGTCCTCAGTCTGTCAGGTGATTTAAAACAAGTCCTCAGGTGATTTAAAACAAGTCCTCAGTCTGTCAGGTGATTTAAAACAAGTCCTCAGTCTGTCAGGTGATTTAAAACAAGTCCTCAGTCTGTCAGGTGATTTAAAACAAGTCCTCAGTCTGTCAGGTGATTTAAAACAAGTCCTCAGACTGTCAGGTGATTTAAAACAAGTCCTCAGTCTGTCAGGTGATTTAAAACAAGTCCTCAGGTGATTTAAAACAAGTCCTCAGTCTGTCAGGTGATTTAAAACAAGTCCTCAGGTGATTTAAAACAAGTCTTCAGTCTGTCAGGTGATTTAAAACAAGTCCTCAGGTGATTTAAAACAAGTCCTCAGCCTGTCAGGTGATTTAAAACAAGTCCTCAGGTGATTTAAAACAAGTCCTCAGCCTGTCAGGTGATTTAAAACAAGTCCTCAGTCTGTCATGTGATTTAAAACAAGTCCTCAGTCTGTCAGGTGATTTAAAACAAGTCCTCAGTCTGTCAGGTGATTTAAAACAAGTCCTCAGTCTGTCAGGTGATTTAAAACAAGTCTTCAGTCTGTCAGGTGATTTAAAACAAGTCCTCAGGTGATTTAAAACAAGTCTTCAGTCTGTCAGGTGATTTAAAACAAGTCCTCAGGTGATTTAAAACAAGTCCTCAGCCTGTCAGGTGATTTAAAACAAGTCCTCAGTCTGTCAGGTGATTTAAAACAAGTCCTCAGGTGATTTAAAACAAGTCCTCAGTCTGTCAGGTGATTTAAAACAAGTCCTCAGTCTGTCAGGTGATTTAAAACAAGTCCTCAGTCTGTCAGGTGATTTAAAACAAGTCCTCAGTCTGTCAGGTGATTTAAAACAAGTCCTCAGACTGTCAGGTGATTTAAAACAAGTCCTCAGTCTGTCAGGTGATTTAAAACAAGTCCTCAGGTGATTTAAAACAAGTCCTCAGTCTGTCAGGTGATTTAAAACAAGTCCTCAGGTGATTTAAAACAAGTCTTCAGTCTGTCAGGTGATTTAAAACAAGTCCTCAGGTGATTTAAAACAAGTCCTCAGCCTGTCAGGTGATTTAAAACAAGTCCTCAGGTGATTTAAAACAAGTCCTCAGCCTGTCAGGTGATTTAAAACAAGTCCTCAGTCTGTCATGTGATTTAAAACAAGTCCTCAGTCTGTCAGGTGATTTAAAACAAGTCCTCAGTCTGTCAGGTGATTTAAAACAAGTCCTCAGTCTGTCAGGTGATTTAAAACAAGTCTTCAGTCTGTCAGGTGATTTAAAACAAGTCCTCAGGTGATTTAAAACAAGTCTTCAGTCTGTCAGGTGATTTAAAACAAGTCCTCAGGTGATTTAAAACAAGTCCTCAGCCTGTCAGGTGATTTAAAACAAGTCCTCAGGTGATTTAAAACAAGTCCTCAGCCTGTCAGGTGATTTAAAACAAGTCTTCAGTCTGTCAGGTGATTTAAAACAAGTCCTCAGGTGATTTAAAACAAGTCCTCAGCCTGTCAGGTGATTTAAAACAAGTCCTCAGTCTGTCAGGTGATTTAAAACAAGTCCTCAGCCTGTCAGGTGATTTAAAACAAGTCCTCAGTCTGTCAGGTGATTTAAAACAAGTCCTCAGCCTGTCAGGTGATTTAAAACAAGTCCTCAGCCTGTCAGGTGATTTAAAACAAGTCCTCAGGTGATTTAAAACAAGTCCTCAGCCTGTCAGGTGATTTAAAACAAGTCCTCAGTCTGTCATGTGATTTAAAACAAGTCCTCAGTCTGTCAGGTGATTTAAAACAAGTCCTCAGCCTGTCAGGTGATTTAAAACAAGTCCTCAGTCTGTCAGGTGATTTAAAACAAGTCCTCAGCCTGTCAGGTGATTTAAAACAAGTCCTCAGCCTGTCAGGTGATTTAAAACAAGTCCTCAGGGTGTCAGGTGATTTAAAACAAGTCCTCAGTCTGTCAGGTGATTTAAAACAAGTCCTCAGGTGATTTAAAACAAGTCCTCAGGTGATTTAAAACAAGTCCTCAGTCTGTCAGGTGATTTAAAACAAGTCCTCAGGGTGTCAGGTGATTTAAAACAAGTCCTCAGGTGATTTAAAACAAGTCCTCAGTCTGTCAGGTGATTTAAAACAAGTCCTCAGGTGATTTAAAACAAGTGCTCAGGTGATTTAAAACAAGTCCTCAGGTGATTTAAAACAAGTCCTCAGTCTGTCAGGTGATTTAAAACAAGTCCTCAGGTGATTTAAAACAAGTCCTCAGGTGATTTAAAACAAGTCCTCAGTCTGTCAGGTGATTTAAAACAAGTCCTCAGGTGATTTAAAACAAGTCCTCAGGTGATTTAAAACAAGTGCTCAGGTGATTTAAAACAAGTCCTCAGGCTGTCAGGTGATTTAAAACAAGTCCTCAGGTGATTTAAAACAAGTCCTCAGGTGATTTAAAACAAGTCCTCAGGGTGTCAGGTGATTTAAAACAAGTCCTCAGGTGATTTAAAACAAGTCCTCAGTCTGTCAGGTGATTTAAAACAAGTCCTCAGGGTGTCAGGTGATTTAAAACAAGTCCTCAGGTGATTTAAAACAAGTCCTCAGGGTGTCAGGTGATTTAAAACAAGTCCTCAGGTGATTTAAAACAAGTCCTCAGGGTGTCAGGTGATTTAAAACAAGTCCTCAGGTGATTTAAAACAAGTCCTCAGGGTGTCAGGTGATTTAAAACAAGTCCTCAGGTGATTTAAAACAAGTCCTCAGTCTGTCAGGTGATTTAAAACAAGTCCTCAGTCTGTCAGGTGATTTAAAACAAGTCCTCAGTCTGTCAGGTGATTTAAAACAAGTCCTCAGTCTGTCAGGTGGTTTAAAACAAGTCCTCAGTCTGTCAGGTGATTTAAAACAAGTCCTCAGCCTGTCAGGTGATTTAAAACAAGTCCTCAGGTGATTTAAAACAAGTCCTCAGTCTGTCAGGTGATTTAAAACAAGTCCTCAGTCTGTCAGGTGATTTAAAACAAGTCCTCAGCCTGTCAGGTGATTTAAAACAAGTCCTCAGCCTCCTGGTTTATTTCATCATGAGGAGAACGAACTAAAACAACACGCAGCGCCGTGGGTGAATCTGCTGTTACCGTAGCAACGCAGCCTCCACAGTTCATGAAGCCGAACCAACTGATGGGACTGTCTGTTGCCAGGCAACAGCAGCCTGTTGATGGATGGAGCAGGAGGTACCAAAGACCCCTGAAACTAAGTGAACCCCTGATCCAGCAGCTGGTAGAAGTGAGAAACTAAGTGAACCCCTGATCCAGCAGCTGGTAGAAGTGAGAAACTAAGTGAACCCCTGATCCAGCAGCTGGTAGAAGTGAGAAACTAAGTGAACCCCTGATCCAGCAGCTGGTAGCAGCAGTGTGTGAGAAACTAAGTGAACCCCTGGTTCAGCAGCTGGTAGTAGTGAGAAACTAAGTGAACCCCTGATCCAGCAGCTGGTAGAAGTGAGAAACTAAGTGAACCCCTGATCCAGCAGCTGGTAGCAGCAGTGTGTGAGAAACTAAGTGAACCCCTGATCCAGCAGCTGGTAGCAGTGAGAAACTAAGTGAACCCCTGATCCAGCAGCTGGTAGCAGTGAGAAACTAAGTGAACCCCTGATCCAGCAGCTGGTAGCAGTGAGAAACTAAGTGAACCCCTGATCCAGCAGCTGGTAGCAGCAGTGTGTGAGAAACTAAGTGAACCCCTGATCCAGCAGCTGGTAGCAGCAGTGTGTGAGAAACTAAGTGAACCCCTGATCCAGCAGCTGGTAGCAGCAGTGTGTGAGAAACTAAGTGAACCCCTGATCCAGCAGCTGGTAGAAGTGAGAAACTAAGTGAACCCCTGATCCAGCAGCTGGTAGCAGCAGTGTGTGAGAAACTAAGTGAACCCCTGATCCAGCAGCTGGTAGCAGTGAGAAACTAAGTGAACCCCTGATCCAGCAGCTGGTAGCAGTGAGAAACTAAGTGAACCCCTGATCCAGCAGCTGGTAGCAGTGAGAAACTAAGTGAACCCTTGATCCAGCAGCTGGTAGCAGCAGTGTGTGAGAAACTAAGTGAACCCCTGATCCAGCAGCTGGTAGCAGTGAGAAACTAAGTGAACCCCTGATCCAGCAGCTGGTAGCAGTGAGAAACTAAGTGAACCCCTGATCCAGCAGCTGGTAGCAGCAGTGAAAAACTAAGTGAACCCCTGATCCAGCAGCTGGTAGCAGTGAGAAACTAAGTGAACCCCTGATCCAGCAGCGAGAAACTAAGTGAACCCCTGATCCAGCAGCTGGTAGCAGCAGTGAAAAACTAAGTGAACCCCTGATCCAGCAGCTGGTAGCAGTGAGAAACTAAGTGAACCCCTGATCCAGCAGCGAGAAACTAAGTGAACCCCTGATCCAGCAGCTGGTAGCGGTGAGAAACTAAGTGAACCCCTGATTCAGCACGTAGCAGCAGAGAGAAACTAAGTGAACCCCTGATCCAGCAGCTGGTAGCAGCAGTGAAAAACTAAGTGAACCCCTGATCCAGCAGCTGGTAGCAGTGAGAAACTAAGTGAACCCCTGATCCAGCAGCGAGAAACTAAGTGAACCCCTGATCCAGCAGCTGGTAGCAGCAGTGAAAAACTAAGTGAACCCCTGATCCAGCAGCTGGTAGCAGTGAGAAACTAAGTGAACCCCTGATCCAGCAGCGAGAAACTAAGTGAACCCCTGATCCAGCAGCTGGTAGCGGTGAGAAACTAAGTGAACCCCTGATTCAGCACGTAGCAGCAGAGAGAAACTAAGTGAACCCCTGATCCAGCAGCTGGTAGCAGTGAGAAACTAAGTGAACCCCTGATCCAGCAGCTGTTAGCAGTGAGAAACTAAGTGAACCCCTAATTCAGCACGTAGCAGCAGAGAGAAACTAAGTGAACCCCTGATCCAGCAGCTGGTAGCAGTGAGAAACTAAGTGAATCCCTGATCCAGCAGCGAGAAACTAAGTGAACCCCTGACCCAGCAGCTGGTAGCAGCAGTTTGTGAGAAACTAAGTGAACCCTTGATCCAGCAGCTGGTAGCAGCAGTGAGAAACTAAGTGAACCCCTGATATAGCAGCTGGTAGCAGCAGTGTGTGAGAAACTAAGTGAACCCCTGATCCAGCAGCTGGTAACAGTGAGAAACTAAGTGAACCCTTGATCCAGCAGCTGTTAGCAGTGAGAAACTAAGTGAACCCCTGATCCAGCAGCTGGTAGCAGTGAGAAACTAAGTGAACCCTGATCCAGCAGCGAGAAACTAAGTGAACCCCTGATCCAGCAGCTGGTAGCAGCAGTGTGTGAGAAACTAAGTGAACCCCTGATCCAGCAGCTGGTAGCAGTGAGAAACTAAGTGAACCCCTGATCCAGCAGCTGGTAGCAGCAGTGAGAAACTAAGTGAACCCCTGATATAGCAGCTGGTAGCAACAGTGTGTGAGAAACTAAGTGAACCCCTGATCCAGCAGCTGGTAGCAGCAGTGAGTGAGAAACTAAGTGAACCCCTGATCCAGCAGCTGGTAGCAGCAGTGTGTGAGAAACTAAGTGAACCCCTGATCCAGCAGCTGGTAGCAGCAGTGAGTGAGAAACTAAGTGAACCCCTGATCCAGCAGCTGGTAGCAGCAGTGTGTGAGAAACTAAGTGAACCCCTGATCCAGCAGCTGGTAGCAGCAGTGTGTGAGAAACTAAGTGAACCCCTGATACAGCAGCTGGTAGCAGCAGTGTGTGAGAAACTAAGTGAACCCCTGATCCAGCAGCTGGTAGCAGTGAGAAACTAAGTGAACCCCTGATCCAGCAGCTGGTAGCAGTGAGAAACTAAGTGAACCCCTGATCCAGCAGCTGGTAGCAGCAGTGAGAAACTAAGTGAACCCCTGATCCAGCAGCTGGTAGCAGTGAGAAACTAAGTGAACCCCTGATCCAGCAGCGAGAAACTAAGTGAACCCCTGATCCAGCAGCTGGTAGCAGCAGTGAAAAACTAAGTGAACCCCTGATCCAGCAGCTGGTAGCAGTGAGAAACTAAGTGAACCCCTGATCCAGCAGCGAGAAACTAAGTGAACCCCTGATCCAGCAGCTGGTAGCGGTGAGAAACTAAGTGAACCCCTGATTCAGCACGTAGCAGCAGAGAGAAACTAAGTGAACCCCTGATCCAGCAGCTGGTAGCAGTGAGAAACTAAGTGAACCCCTGATCCAGCAGCTGTTAGCAGTGAGAAACTAAGTGAACCCCTAATTCAGCACGTAGCAGCAGAGAGAAACTAAGTGAACCCCTGATCCAGCAGCTGGTAGCAGTGAGAAACTAAGTGAATCCCTGATCCAGCAGCGAGAAACTAAGTGAACCCCTGACCCAGCAGCTGGTAGCAGCAGTTTGTGAGAAACTAAGTGAACCCTTGATCCAGCAGCTGGTAGCAGCAGTGAGAAACTAAGTGAACCCCTGATATAGCAGCTGGTAGCAGCAGTGTGTGAGAAACTAAGTGAACCCCTGATCCAGCAGCTGGTAACAGTGAGAAACTAAGTGAACCCTTGATCCAGCAGCTGTTAGCAGTGAGAAACTAAGTGAACCCCTGATCCAGCAGCTGGTAGCAGTGAGAAACTAAGTGAACCCTGATCCAGCAGCGAGAAACTAAGTGAACCCCTGATCCAGCAGCTGGTAGCAGCAGTGTGTGAGAAACTAAGTGAACCCCTGATCCAGCAGCTGGTAGCAGTGAGAAACTAAGTGAACCCCTGATCCAGCAGCTGGTAGCAGCAGTGAGAAACTAAGTGAACCCCTGATATAGCAGCTGGTAGCAACAGTGTGTGAGAAACTAAGTGAACCCCTGATCCAGCAGCTGGTAGCAGCAGTGAGTGAGAAACTAAGTGAACCCCTGATCCAGCAGCTGGTAGCAGCAGTGTGTGAGAAACTAAGTGAACCCCTGATCCAGCAGCTGGTAGCAGCAGTGAGTGAGAAACTAAGTGAACCCCTGATCCAGCAGCTGGTAGCAGCAGTGTGTGAGAAACTAAGTGAACCCCTGATCCAGCAGCTGGTAGCAGCAGTGTGTGAGAAACTAAGTGAACCCCTGATACAGCAGCTGGTAGCAGCAGTGTGTGAGAAACTAAGTGAACCCCTGATCCAGCAGCTGGTAGCAGTGAGAAACTAAGTGAACCCCTGATCCAGCAGCTGGTAGCAGTGAGAAACTAAGTGAACCCCTGATCCAGCAGCTGGTAGCAGCAGTGAGAAACTAAGTGAACCCCTGATCCAGCAGCTGGTAGCAGCACCAAGTGAACCCCTGATCCAGCAGCTGGTAGCAGCAGTGAGTGAGAAACTAAGTGAACCCCTGATCCAGCAGCTGGTAGCAGCAGTGAGAAACTAAGTGAACCCCTGATCCAGCAGCTGGTAGCAGCAGTGAGAAACTAAGTGAACCCCTGATCCAGCAGCTGGTAGCAGCAGTGAGGATCTTTAAGCATTGAAAGTTATTTTTAACGTGGTGATGATGATGGAGATAAAGAATGAGTCTGAGGTTGTTTGTTTGTTTACTTGTTTGTTGTTTATTGACAGCACAGCAGCCTCCATGCAGAACGAGGAACAGTAAACCTGCACAGCCATGTGTGCTACTGAGAGCTCAGCTCACACTGAGCTGGTGTGTTTCTGTTTTCACATACAGACACCAGGACACATATCCCACAATGCATCGGTGCAGCTTAAACCTGCACCCACATGTCAGAATGAAAGTTATATAATAAAGTTCATTCAGTGTCAGCAGAGAGTTCACAATCATTTCATAGAAAAATGTTTATCCGCCATAGAAATCTGGCTTCTGCACTAAAATATATACACTCTGATTGTAAAACATCGACACGAGGAGGTAGACGAGCCATCTAGAAAAATAGAATGTCTTACAAACATAGAAGGAGATGTCAAATATAGAGCTGTTCACATAAAAATATCAAGACCAGAACCACAACATTCCGACACATTCACGGAGTTTCTTCACGTCCTCATGCAGAAAAGTCTTAAACGGAGTATCTGTACAGGTGAGACCTTCCTCAGGTGCACGCACTGCTCCTTTAAAGTCCACCCACAGCGCGGCGCGGCAGCCGCGTCACCGGGAGAAGCGCGAGGCAAAGCGGCCGGTCCGGGATCAGACCCGAACCCGGCCCCGGTTCTCCTGCAGGGGGCGGTGGAGCACGCGCCCCCACAGGAGCCAAAAACTGGACACAGTCCTGTGCGCACGCGGTGTGACGTCACGTGGAGACGCTCTCCGGTTGACGGTTCAAATCCAGAAGTTTCAAATTCTTCCAAAGCGGCGGGAGCGCGCGTCGCTCCTTTACACGCCAGGCGCGTTCAGGGCCAGCGAGTAGGCGGCCATCATCTGCGCGCGCAGCTGCTGCTTGACGTGCACGCGGCCGTGCCTCTTCCTCTCGTCGCTGCGCGCGAACCTTTTGCCGCACACATCGCAGGAGAAGGGCTTCTCCCCGGTGTGCGTGCGCGTGTGGGTGGTCAGATGGTCGCTGCGGCTGAAGCTGCGCGCGCAGATGGTGCACTGGAAGGGCTTCTGTCCCGTGTGGATGCGCACGTGCCTGTTGAGCTCGTCTGAGCGCGAGAAGCGGCGCTCGCAGCCCTGCACGGAGCACGGGAACGGCTTCACCTTCTGGCCGCCTTTCGCGGGAGCTCTTCTGCCTGCGCGTGACTGTTTGGGGGCTCCCGCCGCGTGCACGCTGCCGATGTTAACCATCGGGAACGCGCCCTGCAGGAGGGAGGAAAGCAGGTGCGCGTCCAGGGTGGAGGGGAGGGATGGGGGGGTGCAGAGCAGGTCACTCCCGCCCTGCACGAGCTCCGTCTTGATTACCGGCCGGCTGATGACGTAGCTGCCGGAATCTCCTCCGGTAACCGGAGCCGCCGCCAGACTTTTCAGCCATTCCTCCAGCCCCAGCGGCTCCTGCTTCACCTCACAGCCGGGCTTCAGCTCGCTTTGCCCGGCCTCGGTGCTCAGCAGAGAGTCGATGAACTCCGCCACATCCACCTGTTGCTCCAGAGCGGAGAGCGGGAGGAGCGCGTCCATGCCGGCCGGAAACAGAGCCTCATTCCCGGTCATGGAAGACTGCGAGCAACCGCTGCTGCAGCTGGAGCTCACAAACTCGCTTTTAACCATGACTGGAAGTGCAGCTGGGGAAGAAGTCTGGGGGGGGATGCTGATGTCAGAACCGGGAGCAAAAAGAGGGGCTGAGCTGGAGGCTGCGGCCGCGGATGAGGGGGCGGCGTCGCCCTGTTGCTGCTGCTCCATCTCGGTGCAGATTCCGACGATCTCTGTGATCATGTTTAAGATTGCGTCTGCGGTGCTGCTCAGACCCGCCGCCGCCGGTACCGGCTCCGGCTCGGCGAAGAAGCTGCCCGTGTAGCCGAGGGAGGGGGAGAGCGTGTCCGAGGAGCAGTCGCTGAAGTCGGAGAAGAAATCTGAGTCAGAGGCGTCAGTTCCCGGAGAGAAAACTGAGGAGAGAAGGAGGGAGGGGCGGAGAGGGAGGGGGTGTTATTATCATTGCATAATATCTGCTCAGTGGGAAGCTCGGTGCCTACACACAGAGAAAATCAATATGATGTGAAGGTGCATCTGCAGCGGGCACACAGCTGCACATCTGCACACATCTGCCCGCTGACTGCGGCTGTGCGGCCGCCGCATGCGGCTCAGCAGTTCGTGCACCAAACACACTTTATCTACAGTTTAACTCATGAAGAAGCTCACCTTG
The DNA here is from genome assembly GCF_027942865.1 of Odontesthes bonariensis. NCBI lineage: Eukaryota > Metazoa > Chordata > Actinopteri > Atheriniformes > Atherinopsidae > Odontesthes > Odontesthes bonariensis. The sequence continues at coordinate 3,108,038 of NC_134524.1, forward strand.
GCAGAAAGGTGATCCCACGTCAGAGTCCGCTCCGTCGCTGGGGCTCGAGCCCACGCTGTCCACCCAGGCGCTGCACGCGTCCTCAAACTCCGACATGAAACTGTCATCGCGCTCCAGAAGCATCGTGAACTGTGGCAGGTGGCAGAAAATGGAGTCAGAAAGTGTCTGAAGCTGCTCTGTGGATGTCAGGGATTCCCCAAAATGTTTTAATCCTGAGCTGCTCTGGCTTGTGATAGTCCGCCGGAGATGCTGGAGATGCTGAGCTCCCTCTGCCCGCTGCCTCTTTTATACTCTCCGTCTCCAAGGTAACTCCTGCCCGGGCCTTATTGGTCCACACCGGCGCGAGGGATTCCCCCCACCAAGCTCTTCGTAGCAGCCCAAACATGGGCCGCATCCGGCTGTGACGGCGGGTATCCCCCCTGCCTTAAAAGGACAGGCGGCAGAGCGACGCGAGAGAGGGGAGCTGGGTCTCCCTCACTGCGGCAACAGAGGAGCAGAGGGAGCTTACACAACCTGGAGGGTGGAGGGGGCATGCAGCAGAGGATGGAGGCTGATGGGGAAACTCAACCAGACTCATTTCTGACCCATTTCAGGAAACAGCTGATGTTTTTGGATCTTTCAGCCTCAGTTGGTCAGAGTGTTTGATTTGATTTCTGATGTTTTCCACAAAGAAACTCAGGTTTCCTGCAGTATTTCAGCATCAGGTTCATTATTTTCTGAGAATCATGAGTCTGTCTGAGATCAGCAGAGATCAGAGGAACCTGCTGCAGCCTGTCGTCACATTGAAGAGCCTGAGTTATAAATCCTGAGTTATAAATCCTGAGTTATAAATACTGAGTTATAAAGCCTGAGTTATAAATCCTGATTTATAAAGCCTGAGTTATAAAGCCTTGAGTTATAAATCCTGAGTTACAAATACTGAGTTATAAAGCCTGAGTTATAAATCCTGAGTTATAAATCCTGAGTTATAAATCCTGAGTTATAAAGCCTGAGTTATAAATCCTGAGTTATAAATCCTGAGTTATAAAGCCTGAGTTAGAAATCCTGAGTTATAAAGCCTGAGTTACAAATACTGAGTTATAAATCCTGAGTTATAAATCCTGAGTTATAAATCCTGAGTTATAAATCCTGAATTATAAATCCTGAGTTATAAAGCCTGAGTTATACAGCCTGAGTTATAAATCCTGAGTTATAAATCCTGAGTTATAAATCCTGAGTTATAAATCCTGACTTATAAATCCTGAGTTATAAATCCTGAGTTATAAAGCCTGAGTTATAAAGCCTGAGTTATAAAGCCTGAGTTATAAATCCTGAGTTATAAAGCCTGAGTTATAAATACTGAGTTATAAATCCTGAGTTATAAAGCCTGAGTTATAAATCCTGAGTTATAAAGCCTGAGTTATAAATCCTGAGTTATAAATCCTGAGTTATAAAGCCTGAGTTATAAATCCTGAGTTATAAATCCTGACTTGTAAATACTGAGTTATAAATCCTGAGTTATAAATACTGAGTTATAAAGCCTGAGTTATAAATCCTGACTTGTAAATACTGAGTTATAAATCCTGAGTTATAAATCCTGAGTTATAAATCCTGAGTTATAAAGCCTGAGTTATAAAGCCTGAGTTATAAATCCTGAGTTATAAAGCCTGAGTTATAAATCCTGAGTTATAAATACTGAGTTATAAATCCTGAGTTATAAATCCTGAGTTATAAATACTGAGTTATAAATCCTGAGTTATAAAGCCTGAGTTATAAATCCTGAGTTATAAATCCTGAGTTATAAAGCCTGAGTTATAAATCCTGAGTTATAAATCCTGAGTTATAAAGCCTGAGTTATAAATACTGAGTTATAAATCCTGAGTTATAAATCCTGAGTTATAAAGCCTGAGTTATAAATCCTGAGTTATAAATCCTGAGTTATAAATCCTGAGTTATAAATCCTGAGTTATAAAGCCTGAGTTATAAATCCTGAGTTATAAATCCTGAGTTATAAATACTGAGTTATAAATCCTGACTTGTAAATACTGAGTTATAAATCCTGAGTTATAAATACTGAGTTATAAATCCTGAGTTATAAATCCTGAGTTATAAAGCCTGAGTTATAAATCCTGAGTTATAAATCCTGAGTTATAAATCCTGAGTTATAAATCCTGAGTTATAAAGCCTGAGTTATAAATCCTGAGTTATAAATCCTGAGTTATAAATCCTGACTTGTAAATACTGAGTTATAAATCCTGAGTTATAAATACTGAGTTATAAATCCTGAGTTATAAATCCTGAGTTATAAATCCTGAGTTATAAAGCCTGAGTTATAAAGCCTGAGTTATAAATCCTGAGTTATAAAGCCTGAGTTATAAATCCTGAGTTATAAATCCTGAGTTATAAATCCTGAGTTATAAATCCTGAGTTATAAATACTGAGTTATAAATCCTGAGTTATAAAGCCTGAGTTATAAATCCTGAGTTATAAATCCTGAGTTATAAAGCCTGAGTTATAAATCCTGAGTTATAAATCCTGAGTTATAAAGCCTGAGTTATAAATCCTGAGTTATAAAGCCTGAGTTATAAATCCTGAGTTATAAAGCCTGAGTTATAAATACTGAGTTATAAATCCTGAGTTATAAATCCTGAGTTATAAAGCCTGAGTTATAAATCCTGAGTTATAAATCCTGAGTTATAAATCCTGAGTTATAAAGCCTGAGTTATAAATCCTGAGTTATAAATCCTGAGTTATAAATCCTGAGTTATAAAACCTGAGTTATAAATACTGAGTTATAAAGCCTGAGTTATAAAGCCTGAGTTATAAAACCTGAGTTATAAATCCTGAGTTATAAATCCTGAGTTATAAAACCTGAGTTATAAATCCTGAGTTATAAATCCTGAGTTATAAAGCCTGAGTTATAAATCCTGAGTTATAAATCCTGAGTTATAAATCCTGAGTTATAAAACCTGAGTTATAAATCCTGAGTTATAAAGCCTGAGTTATAAATCCTGAGTTATAAATCCTGAGTTATAAATCCTGAGTTATAAAGCCTGAGTTATAAATCCTGAGTTATAAATCCTGAGTTATAAATCCTGAGTTATAAAACCTGAGTTATAAATCCTGAGTTATAAAGCATGAGTTATAAATCCTGAGTTATAAAGCATGAGTTATAAATACTGAGTTATAAATCCTGAGTTATGGGACGGAAGTTAAACTCCCTCCAGTGTTTGTTGGACCCCTAAAACTCACCTGCATCCATCAACATGACAGTAAAACCTTAAAGCATCGTGAATCTGTGGAGGAGCAGCAGATCATAGTCCTGAGCAGAGTTACCCCTAAGCCTAACTTCAGCCACCGGTTCTGCCACAACATGATGGAAATGACTGACATACAGGTATCAGATAGAAAAGCTTTTATGAAAAATGATGACAACTTGAACACTTTTCCACTTTTGACACAGGACCCAGAGGTTTCCAGTTTATTTAGTTAATTTTCTAACTTAAACAAGGATTGTGTATGTATATAACCTTTCTCTTTCACTGAACCCTAAGGTAACAGGACCAGGCTGTGTCACAGGACTGCACGGACTTTACATGCCACATTTTCAAAAATTCATTTTTTATTCATTTTTTTATAATAAAGTTAATAATTTCAACAATCAGTGGGTGTTTATAACCTTTCTCTTTGACTGAACTCTAACCACAAGCTAACAGGACCAGGCGGTGTCACAGGACTGCACGCCTAACCATGACCAGGATTCCCATTCCACATTTTGAAAAATTAACATTAATCTTTAATATATTTTGAATAAAATGTGATAATTGTTCTTCCGCTCTCCCTTCTTTTGCAGCACATAACACACACCGGTATGGACCCTGGGTCTATTGCACCCACTTGAAACACAACTCAAAATCGCACAGAGTTTCCCACGACCTCCTGAGTTACTCCAAGACCAATGCAACTACACGCGGCAACTACCAGCCAGGTCTTGAGTTGAGAGTGCACCCCCCTGGCTCCTACACCAAACTCCATAACGGCGGTTCAGACACGTAGGATGGGAGCCACTGAGTAAAGACTCCTAATACCCTGAGCTGGGTTACCCCTAACCCTGAGCAGAGTTACCCTAACCCTGAGCAGAGTTACCCTAACCCTGAGCAGAGTTACCCTGAGCAGAGTTACCCTAACCCTGAGCAGAGTTACCCTAACCCTGAGCAGAGTTACCCTAACCCTGAGCAGAGTTACCCTAACCCTGAGCAGAGTTACCCTGAGCAGAGTTACCCTAACCCTGAGCAGAGTTACCCTAACCCTGAGCAGAGTTACCCTAACCCTGAGCAGAGTTACCCTAACCCTGAGCAGAGTTACCCTGAGCAGAGTTACCCTGAGCAGAGTTACCCTAACCCTGGGCAGAATTACCCTGAGCAGAGTTACCCTAACCCTGGGCAGAGTTACCCTGAGCAGAGTTACCCTGAGCAGAGTTACCCTAACCCTGGGCAGAGTTACCCTAACCCTGAGCAGAGTTACCCTGAGCAGAGTTACCCTAACCCTGAGCAGAGTTACCCTAACCCTGAGCAGAGTTACCCTGAGCAGAGTTACCCTAACCCTGAGCTGGGTTACCCTAACCCTGAGCAGAGTTACCCTGAGCAGAGTTATCCTAACCCTGAGCAGAGTTACCCTAACCCTGAGCAGAGTTACCCTGAGCAGAGTTACCCTGAGCAGAGTTACCCTAACCCTGGGCAGAGTTACCCTAACCCTGAGCAGAGTTACCCTGAGCAGAGTTACCCTAACCCTGAGCAGAGTTACCCTGAGCAGAGTTACCCTAACCCTGAGCAGAGTTACCCTGAGCAGAGTTACCCTAACCCTGAGCTGGGTTACCCCTAAACCTGAGCTGGGTTACCCCTAAACCTGAGCTGGGTTACCCTAACCCTGAGCTGGGTTACCCCTAACCCTGAGCAGAGTTACCCTAACCCTGAGCAGAGTTACCCTAACCCTGAGCTGGGTTACCCTAACCCTGAGCAGAGTTACCCTGAGCAGAGTTACCCTAACCCTGAGCAGAGTTACCCTAACCCTGAGCAGAGTTACCCTGAGCAGAGTTACCCTAACCCTGAGCAGAGTTACCCTAACCCTGAGCAGAGTTACCCTGAGCAGAGTTACCCTAACCCTGAGCAGAGTTACCCTGAGCAGAGTTACCCTAACCCTTAGCAGAGTTACCCTAACCCTGAGCAGAGTTACCCTGAGCAGAGTTACCCTAACCCTGAGCAGAGTTACCCTGAGCAGAGTTACCCTAACCCTTAGCAGAGTTACCCTAACCCTGAGCAGAGTTACCCTAACCCTTAGCAGAGTTACCCTAACCCTGAGCAGAGTTACCCTGAGCAGAGTTACCCTAACCCTGAGCAGAGTTACCCTGAGCAGAGTTACCCTAACCCTGAGCAGAGTTACCCTAACCCTGAGCAGAGTTACCCTGAGCAGAGTTACCCTGAGCAGAGTTACCCTAACCCTGAGCAGAGTTACCCTAACCCTGAGCAGAGTTACCCTAACCCTTAGCAGAGTTACCCTAACCTGAGCAGAGTTACCCTAACCCTGAGCAGAGTTACCCTAACCCTGAGCAGAGTTACCCTAACCCTGAGCAGAGTTACCCTAACCCTTAGCAGAGTTACCCTAACCCTGAGCAGAGTTACCCTAACCCTGAGCAGAGTTACCCTGAGCAGAGTTACCCTAACCCTGAGCAGAGTTACCCTGAGCAGAGTTACCCTGAGCAGAGTTACCCTAACCCTGAGCAGAGTTACCCTGAGCAGAGTTACCCTAACCCTGAGCAGAGTTACCCTGAGCAGAGTTACCCTGAGCAGAGTTACCCTGAGCAGAGTTACCCTAACCCTGAGCAGAGTTACCCTGAGCAGAGTTACCCTAACCCTGAGCAGAGTTACCCTGAGCAGAGTTACCCTAACCCTTAGCAGAGTTACCCTAACCCTGAGCAGAGTTACCCTGAGCAGAGTTACCCTAACCCTGAGCAGAGTTACCCTGAGCAGAGTTACCCTAACCCTTAGCAGAGTTACCCTAACCCTGAGCAGAGTTACCCTAACCCTTAGCAGAGTTACCCTAACCCTGAGCAGAGTTACCCTGAGCAGAGTTACCCTAACCCTGAGCAGAGTTACCCTGAGCAGAGTTACCCTGAGCAGAGTTACCCTAACCCTGAGCAGAGTTACCCTGAGCAGAGTTACCCTGAGCAGAGTTACCCTGAGCAGAGTTACCCTAACCCTGAGCAGAGTTACCCTAACCCTGAGCAGAGTTACCCTAACCCTTAGCAGAGTTACCCTAACCCTGAGCAGAGTTACCCTAACCCTGAGCAGAGTTACCCTAACCCTGAGCAGAGTTACCCTGAGCAGAGTTACCCTGAGCAGAGTTACCCTGAGCAGAGTTACCCTAACCCTGAGCAGAGTTACCCTAACCCTGAGCAGAGTTACCCTAACCCTGGGCAGAGTTACCCTAACCCTGAGCAGAGTTACCCTAACCCTGAGCAGAGTTACCCTAATCCTGAGCAGAGTTACCCTGAGCAGAGTTACCCTAACCCTGAGCAGAGTTACCCTAACCCTGAGCAGAGTTACCCTAACCCTGAGCAGAGTTACCCTGAGCAGAGTTACCCCTAACCCTGAGCAGAGTTACCCTAACCCTTAGCAGAGTTACCCTAACCCTGAGTAGAGTTACCCTAACCCTGAGCAGAGTTACCCTGAGCAGAGTTACCCTAACCCTGAGCAGAGTTACCCTGAGCAGAGTTACCCTGAGCAGAGTTACCCTGAGCAGAGTTACCCTAACCCTGAGCAGAGTTACCCTGAGCAGAGTTACCCTGAGCAGAGTTACCCTGAGCAGAGTTACCCTAACTCTGAGCAGAGTTACCCTAACCCTGAGCAGAGTTACCCTAACCCTGAGCAGAGTTACCCTAACCCTGAGCAGAGTTACCCTAACTCTGAGCAGAGTTACCCTAACCCTGAGCAGAGTTACCCTAACCCTGAGCAGAGTTACCCTAACCCTGAGCAGAGTTACCCTAACCCTGAGTAGAGTTACCCTGAGCAGAGTTACCCTGAGCAGAGTTACCCTAACCCTGAGTAGAGTTACCCTGAGCAGAGTTACCCTGAGCAGAGTTACCCTAACCCTGAGCAGAGTTACCCTGAGCAGAGTTACCCTGAGCAGAGTTACCCTGAGTAGAGTTACCCTAACCCTGAGCAGAGTTACCCTGAGCAGAGTTACCCTGAGCAGAGTTACCCTGAGCAGAGTTACCCTAACCCTGAGCAGAGTTACCCTGAGTAGAGTTACCCTGAGCAGAGTTACCCTGAGTAGAGTTACCCTGAGCAGAGTTACCCTGAGTAGAGTTACCCTAACCCTGAGCAGAGTTACCCTGAGCAGAGTTACCCTGAGCAGAGTTACCCTGAGCAGAGTTACCCTAACCCTGAGCAGAGTTACCCTAACCCTGAGCAGAGTTACCCCTAACCCTTAGCAGAGTTACCCTAACCCTGAGCAGAGTTACCCTAACCCTGAGCAGAGTTACCCTGAGCAGAGTTACCCTGAGCAGAGTTACCCTGAGCAGAGTTACCCTAACCCTGAGCAGAGTTACCCTAACCCTGAGCAGAGTTACCCTAACCCTGAGCAGAGTTACCCTGAGCAGAGTTACCCTTAGCAGAGTTACCCTGAGCAGAGTTACCCTAACCCTGAGCAGAGTTACCCTAACCCTGAGCAGAGTTACCCTAACCCTGAGCAGAGTTACCCTGAGCAGAGTTACCCTAACCCTGGGCAGAGTTACCCTAACCCTGAGCAGAGTTACCCTAACCCTGAGCAGAGTTACCCTAACCCTGAGCAGAGTTACCCTAACCCTGAGCAGAGTTACCCTAACCCTGGGAAGAGTTACCCTAACCCTGAGCAGAGTTACCCTAACCCTGAGCAGAGTTACCCTAACCCTGAGCAGAGTTACCCCTAACCCTAACCCCGCCCTCAGACCAGCAGTTCGGTGACCTTTCAGGGGGACGTGACCCCCAGCTTTGGAACCACTGAATCCAGCAGCAACATGCTGATCAATAATCTGATTCTGATCAGTCTGTTTTCTGTGGGACAACACCTGCAGAGTGGCAGACTGTTCCCATGGAGACCGTGCTCCAGCTGCAGGGATCACGCTGCTCAGCTGCTCCGTCAGTCTGTGATGGAGCTCAGCTGCTCCGTCAGTCTGTGATGGAGCTCTGCTTCTCCACCAGTCTGTGATGGAGCTCAGCTGCTCCGTCAGTCTGTGATGGAGCTCAGCTTCTCCGTCAGTCTGTGATGGAGCTCAGATGGAGCTCAGCTTCTCCGTCAGTCTGTGATGGAGCTCAGATGGAGCTCAGCTTCTCCACCAGTCTGTGATGGAGCTCAGATGGAGCTCAGCTTCTCCGTCAGTCTGTGATGGAGCTCAGCTTCTCCGTCAGTCTGTGATGGAGCTCAGCTTCTCCGTCAGTCTGTGATGGAGCTCAGATGGAGCTCAGCTTCTCCGTCAGTCTGTGATGGAGCTCAGCTGCTCCGTCAGTCTGTGATGGAGCTCAGCTTCTCCGTCAGTCTGTGATGGAGCTCAGATGGAGCTCAGCTTCTCCGTCAGTCTGTGATGGAGCTCAGCTTCTCCGTCAGTCTGTGATGGAGCTCAGCTTCTCCGTCAGTCTGTGATGGAGCTCAGATGGAGCTCAGCTTCTCCGTCAGTCTGTGATGGAGCTCAGCTGCTCCGTCAGTCTGTGATGGAGCTCAGCTGCTCCGTCAGTCTGTGATGGAGCTCAGCTTCTCCTTCAGTCTGTGATGGAGCTCAGCTTCTCCGTCAGTCTGTGATGGAGCTCAGATGGAGCTCAGCTTCTCCACCAGTCTGTGATGGAGCTCAGATGGAGCTCAGCTTCTCCACCAGTCTGTGATGGAGCTCAGCTGCTCCGTCAGTCTGTGATGGAGCTCAGATGGAGCTCAGCTTCTCCGTCAGTCTGTGATGGAGCTCAGATGGAGCTCAGCTTCTCCTTCAGTCTGTGATGGAGCTCAGCTTCTCCGTCAGTCTGTGATGGAGCTCTGCTGCTCCTTCAGTCTGTGATGGAGCTCAGCTTCTCCTCCGTCAGTCTGTGATGGAGCTCAGGTTCTCCTCCGTCAGTCTGTGATGGAGCTCAGCTTCTCCTCCGTCAGTCTGTGATGGAGCTCAGCTTCTCCATCAGTCTGTGATGGAGCTCAGCTGCTCCGTCAGTCTGTGATGGAGCTCAGCTTCTCCATCAGTCTGTGATGGAGCTCAGCTGCTCCGTCAGTCTGTGATGGAGCTCAGCTTCTCCTTCAGTCTGTGATGGAGCTCTGCTTCTCCGTCAGTCTGTGATGGAGCTCAGCTTCTCCTCCAGTCTGTGATGGAGCTCAGCTTCTCCGTCAGTCTGTGATGGAGCTCAGCTTCTCCTTCAGTCTGTGATGGACCTCAGCTTCTCCGTCAGTCTGTGATGGAGCTCAGCTTCTCCTTCAGTCTGTGATGGAGCTCAGCTTCTCCTTCAGTCTGTGATGGACCTCAGCTTCTCCGTCAGTCTGTGATGGAGCTCAGCTTCTCCGTCAGTCTGTGATGGAGCTCAGATGGAGCTCAGCTTCTCCGTCAGTCTGTGATGGAGCTCAGCTTCTCCGTCAGTCTGTGATGGAGCTCAGCTGCTCCGTCAGTCTGTGATGGAGCTCAGCTTCTCCGTCAGTCTGTGATGGAGCTCAGCTTCTCCGTCAGTCTGTGATGGAGCTCAGCTGCTCCGTCAGTCTGTGATGGAGCTCAGCTTCTCCGTCAGTCTGTGATGGAGCTCTTCTGCTCCGTCAGTCTGTGATGGAGCTCAGCTTCTCCGTCAGTCTGTGATGGAGCTCTTCTGCTCCGTCAGTCTGTGATGGAGCTCAGCTTCTCCGTCAGTCTGTGATGGAGCTCAGCTTCTCCGTCAGTCTGTGATGGAGCTCAGCTGCTCCGTCAGTCTGTGATGGAGCTCAGCTTCTCCGTCAGTCTGTGATGGAGCTCTTCTGCTCCGTCAGTCTGTGATGGAGCTCAGCTTCTCCGTCAGTCTGTGATGGAGCTCAGCTTCTCCGTCAGTCTGTGATGGAGCTCTGCTTCTCCGTCAGTCTGTGATGGAGCTCAGATGGAGCTCAGCTGCTCCGTCAGTCTGTGATGGAGCTCAGATGGAGCTCAGCTGCTCCGTCAGTCTGTGATGGAGCTCAGATGGAGCTCAGCTTCTCCGTCAGTCTGTGATGGAGCTCAGATGGAGCTCAGCTGCTCCGTCAGTCTGTGATGGAGCTCAGATGGAGCTCAGCTGCTCCGTCAGTCTGTGATGGAGCTCAGATGGAGCTCAGCTGCTCCGTCAGTCTGTGATGGAGCTCAGCTTCTCCTCCGTCAGTCTGTGATGGAGCTCAGCTTCTCCGTCAGTCTGTGATGGAGACTCCGGAGGATCGTTGAACCTCAGATTCAGGAGGAGCAGAGTCGATTTCTTCCAGGGTCGTAGGAGGCCCCGGGTCAGAACCAGAACTCTCTGGAGGGATTATATATCCCATCAGGCCTGGGAACGCCTCGGGATCCTCCAGGGGGAGCTGGAGAGGGATGTCTGGGTTTACCTGCTGGAACCGACCTCTCAGAGGAAGATGATACATAAATGTGAAAATAAAGTCTTAAAACAAGGTAACAGGCCACCTTCAAACTGCCAGATAAACATAAAACTTCTAAAAATGTAAAAAAAAACAAAAAACATGCACAACTAAAGCGCCCCTCAGCAGCATCTAGTGGCCAACAGAGGAACTGCAGCTTTAATTCACCAGTTAAATTCTGACAAATATCCAGAGTTCAGTGTTTCTCCTGTTTGTTACAGACGGTAATTCAGACGGGTTTGTTTGGGGATCATCTGAAATGGACCCACAAAACTGTCCAAAGGGCTGAAGTGAGATTTACAGAGTAAATGTTTGAGCTGCTGCTCAGTGATCTTTAAACCATACCAGTCAGATAAATGTCTGGGCTTCAGTTCACATGTTATGTTCATTTCGCTTATTTTAAAACTGTATTCTCTGAATGTAATTTAATATAATATAATATAATATAATATAATATAATATAATATAATAACAAAGTATGCTGTAAATTATTATATTAAAGTACTAATTCTTATTCTTAGAAATGTGTGAAAAGTTTGACTGATCATACAATCATATAAATAACAACATGTTACTGATATATTGTCTGAATATTTGTGCCATTTTTACAATAAATATTTATAATTCTTATGAAACAAACTTTATTTTACTGATCAAACATGCAAATTAGTTCATAGGCAGCCGTGCACTAAGAATACTTTAAGTTGTTCCGCTTTAACACACAAAAATATAATAAATCCACTTCAAATTCTGCTTTTTCTACAATTTAATGAATAAACTGAGAAGAAAAGTAGCTGTTCCAGCATCTGAACCTCAGGTTAACTGATCATTCTCACACTTTAAGTGTCCCGAGGATCAGTCTGACTGCAGCTACACTCAGACCTGATGGAGGTTAATAAACTTCGTCAGGGCAGACCCTGCTGATGGAAAACATCCCCACAGAATGATGCTGCCGCCACCATGCTTCACTGTGGGGGGGCTGGGAGGTGTCGTCACCCTCTGACTGCACACAGGTGAACTTAACTGAAGTCACTGTGTTCCATCAGATCTTTTCTCTTCAGCTCCATTAAATGGAATCCCCAAACCTTTTATCTGAATTACACAGATACTACGCGGTCGCTTAGGGCCCCCACGCCGCCAGGGGGCCCCAGAGAGCACCGAGACGTTGTGATAAAAAAGTAAATATATACATGAAATTAATATAACATTGAATAATTTAAACGAAATTGTATTACACCAGAAAAAATAATAATAATTTTGACAAAATACTAATACTAGGTTAATTTATGCCTCCTGTTGGCTGCTGCCACCGTTGGGCAAATTTATTTAAGTATTGTATTTATTATTTAAGTATTTAATTTTGATTACAACTTTATTTTTCTGTAAGATAATGTGAATGTCATTTGAGTCTATTTTGTGTTTGGATTTTGAATATTTTGCACACCATTGCACATCTGAAAGAAATTAAACTATTTAACGTGTTTACTATAAACGCAGTCTCCAGCCTGCTGATGTTACTTTCAAATAGTTAAATTAATGAGCCATACTTATACATCACTCTTTATGTAGAAGTTAATTAAACCATAGTTATGAGTTTCCTATCCCTTTAAGGTTTAAAAACAAGAATGACACCTGTATAATGTTAGATGATTACAAATAATGCTAATGATTGTGGGTCCGTTACACACATAACAGTGTAGCCTGTGGAATAATGAGGCATCTGGAGCTGAGGTGATGGTAGGGGGGCCCCAATGGAAATTCTGCTCAAGGCCCCATAAAGGCTTGGGCCGGCCCTGCAAAGCACCGAACCTTCAGAAGGCAGAGCCTCGTTCGTACGTCTCTCTGAGCTGTGACCGCCTCAGCCTGCTGACTCTCACCTGAAACAACAGAACCAGCACCTGCTCACGCAGTGTTCCTCCTTCAGCTGCGGGAGCCGCTTACGTTTGAGTGTTTTTTTACGCAGACTGACGGAAACACGACGACTCAGTCAGCGCCGGCAGCACGCGACCAGCCGGGCGGCGAGGCTGCAGCGTGAGCAACCAGCCGACGAGGAGAGAAACCCAGCTTCCACGAACGTGTGAAGAGACTATATCAAGACAGATGATGGAGCAATGTGTGTGTGGGCGAAGCCAGGGAGACTGTTGCCATGGCGCTGTGCCACCTCCTGCTCCCTCCACCTGTTACCAACAACACTGCGATGGATACAGAAACGTGTTCAGAGCCCCGTGGCGTCAGAAAATCCTCGGCCTTCAGTTTCTGTCGTCTGCAGCCACTGACTCACACTTTGTTCATTTAAGGGACCAGTTTTAGATTTCCACCACCATCAGAAGGCGTCTGACTGCTGCCAGACTCACTCTGCATGCAAAGACGCAAACAAGGCCTTCTGATTCTGCTCACCGAAATAACCCAAAATCACAGTTTTATGGACGCTAAAAACAGTTCAAAATCATGTCCCAAACGGACGCAAAAACTGATCAAAATCAAGTTCAGAACCAACTCAAAACATTACAAAATCAAGTTCAAATCAAGCCAGAAAAAAGCAATCACAAGGAAATGGCTTAAACCAGATACCCCACCTATTAGGGAATGGTATGGTATTTTATATGAAATCTATCAAATCTCTTTTTCTTTTTTTCCCTTTGTGGTTTTATTTTTCACCTCGTGTTTCTGTTCTAGTTATATATATACCTCTGATAAATAGTATGATTGACAGGTAATGATCCTAAATAAAGACAAACTTAAAAAAAAAAGAAGTCAAGCCAGAAACCTGCTTAAAACCAAGTTCAACAGCACATTAGAACCAGTCCAAAATCAGTCAGAACTAAGTCTTAAACTGACTTCAAACCCAGTCTAAAGCCAATTCTACAACCAATCAGAAACCAGAGTAAAACCATATCCAGAACCAGTCCAAATCTAGACCCAAACCAGTACAAAACCAGTCTAGAACCTTAAAGTCCTGGTTTAGACTTCAGGGATTTAGACTAGTTTTTGGATTGGTTTTCTGAAACCAAATCTAAATTTAATCCAAGTGGGTTTAACAACATGCTAAAACCAGATTAAAAGAATTCAAAATGAGTACAAACTAAGGCTAAAACCAAGTCGAAAAAGAATCTAAACCCATAACAAAACCAGTTCAAAACTGGTTCAAAAACCATTTGAAAACCCAGTGGACAGCAAAGTCAAGACAAAGTCTAAAGTTATTCTAAAACCAAATCTAAATCTAGACCCAAATGAGCCCAAAACTAGTTAAAATAAAGAGCTAAACCAAGTGAAAACAGAGTCTAAACCCATTCCTAAACCAGGTCTGGACCCAGGCCCAGTACAAAAACTAATCTAAAACCCCAGAGCTAAAGAACAATAAAACTACGTGTCATGTATATTTTATTCTATTTAAAACTTTAAATCCAGAGTTTTATGCAGCCCTGAGGCATGAAACGTGCACCTCAGAACAGTAAAGTTATGGATCAGTCAGGGTGACTTTGTGTCACAGCTGCAGAGGAATCTGAGCTGATAAAAACTGATAAAGCAGCAGAATCTCATGGTTTTGTTGATAAAAGCTGAAAATGTTCTTATTACCGCATCACCGGAGGTTTGTTTTCTGCTTTATAAGGTGAAGTTGATCAAAATGTGTCCAAAGACAACAAACTGTTGTGGGGGGGCGAACCGCCGCCCCATCTCTCTGCTTTAAGGTCGCCGTGGCGACCAGTGACACGCAGCCTGATAGCATCAAGGCTGTCTGACCGAGATAAACACGTTCATCGCCACGGTCACGCATCAGCAACAACACGCTCACACGACCTCTGACCTCTCCAAGGCCTCCTGGGGTGGAGCTCAGATTAAAGTCCGGGCTGCTCATTCTGCCTCCTCATTCTGCCTCCTCGCAGCCATGGCCGCCTGCCTCCTCTCCTCCTTCTACACCTCTTTCTCTCCCTCCATCCTCCTGGTCTTCGCCCTCGGCCTGGTGGCCGTCTCCTTCCTAATCTCACGGGGAGCTGTTCCACAAACCGAACCTCCGTGCTCTCCCCCGGCTGGGGGCTCCATCCCCTGCCTGCCATGGGTCCCCGTCCTGGGCAGCCTCCCGTGGCTGGGGGGGGGCCTCCCTCCTCACCTCCTGTTCACCCAGCTGGCTCGCAGGTGAGACCACGGAGCCTCTGACTCCCTTAGTTAAGGAGGACTGGTTAAGGAATGTGTACAGGGTTTGCAGGGACTAGTTAAAATGTGACCGGACAAAGCAAAGAACGGGAAAACTCGCTAAGTTTTGGATGTAAAAGCTCATATTACTGAAGAACTGTTTCTAAAAATGTAAAAATGTTTATTAGACCTCATGTTCGTCAGGAAGAGTTGATGTGTCGAAGGGCTGGTTAATATTAGCAAAGACTAGTTAATATTTACAGGGACTGGTAAAGTGTGAGAGGAACACTTAGTGTGTGGAAGGAAATCTTATTGATTTATGTTTGGATGGATTAATTTATGTGTATAAGGACTAGTTAATGTAGTAGAAACTCCTTAATGTGTATAAGAACTAGTTAATGTAGTAGAAACTCCTTAATGTTTAGAAGGACTAGTTAATGTAGTAGAAACTCCTTAATGTTTAGAGGGACTAGTTAATGTAGTCGAAACTCATTAATGTTTAGAGGGACTAGTTAATATAGTAGAAACTCATTAATGTTTAGAGGGACTAGTTAATGTAGTAGAAACTCCTTAATGTTTAGAGGGACTAGTTAATATAGTAGAAACTCATTAATGTTTAGAAGGACTAGTTAATATAGTAGAAACTCCTTAATGTTCAGAAGGACTAGTTAATATAGTAGAAACTCCTTAATGTTCAGAAGGACTAGTTAATATAGTGTCAACTCATTAATGTTTAGAAGGACTAGTTAATGTAGTAGAAACTCATTAATGTTTAGAAGGACTAGTTAATATAGTAGAAACTCCTTAATGTTCAGAAGGACTAGTTAATATAGTGTCAACTCATTAATGTTTAGAAGGACTAGTTAATGTAGTAGAAACTCATTAATGTTTAGAAGGACTAGTTAATATAGTAGAAACTCCTTAATGTTTAGAGGGACTCGTTAATATAGTAGAAACTCCTTAATGTTCAGAGGGACTAGTTAATGTAGTAGAAACTCCTTAATGTTCAGAGGGACTAGTTACTGTAGTAGAAACTCCTTAATATTTAGAGGGACTAGTTAATGTAGTAGAAACTCCTTAATGTTTAGAGGGACTAGTTACTGTAGTAGAAACTCCTTAATGTTTAGAGGGACTAGTTAATGTAGTAGAAACTCCTTAATGTTCAGAGGGACTAGTTACTGTAGTAGAAACTCCTTAATGTTTAGAGGGACTAGTTAATGTAGTAGAAACTCCTTAATGTTTAGAGGGACTAGTTAATGTAGTAGAAACTCCTTAATGTTTAGAGGGACTCGTTAATATAGTAGAAACTCCTTAATGTTCAGAGGGACTAGTTAATGTAGTAGAAACTCCTTAATGTTCAGAGGGACTAGTTACTGTAGTAGAAACTCCTTAATATTTAGAGGGACTAGTTAATGTAGTAGAAACTCCTTAATGTTTAGAGGGACTAGTTACTGTAGTAGAAACTCCTTAATGTTTAGAGGGACTAGTTAATGTAGTAGAAACTCCTTAATGTTCAGAGGGACTAGTTACTGTAGTAGAAACTCCTTAATGTTTAGAGGGACTAGTTAATGTAGTAGAAACTCCTTAATGTTTAGAGGGACTCGTTAATATAGTAGAAACTCCTTAATGTTCAGAGGGACTAGTTACTGTAGTAGAAACTCCTTAATGTTTAGAGGGACTAGTTAATATAGTAGAAACTCCTTAATGTTTAGAGGGACTAGTTAATATAGTAGAAACTCCTTAATGTTTAGAGGGACTAGTTAATATAGTAGAAACTCCTAAATGTTTAGAGGGACTAGTTAATATAGTAGAAACTCCTTAATGTTTAGAGGGACTAGTTAATATAGTGTCAACTCATTAATGTTTAGAAGGACTAGTTAATGTAGTAGAAACTCCTTAATGTTTAGAGGGACTAGTTACTATAGTAGAAACTCCTTAATGTTTAGAAGGACTAGTTAATATAGTAGAAACTCCTTAATGTTTAGAAGGACTAGTTACTATAGTAGAAACTCCTTAATGTTTAGAAGGACTAGTTAATGTAGTAGAAACTCATTAATGTTTAGAGGGACTAGTTAATGTAGTAGAAACTCCTTAATGTTTAGAAGGACTAGTTAATATAGTAGAAACTCCTTAATGTTTAGAAGGACTAGTTACTATAGTAGAAACTCCTTAATGTTTAGAAGGACTAGTTAATGTAGTAGAAACTCCTTAATGTTTAGAGGGACTAGTTAATATAGTAGAAACTCCTTAATGTTTAGAAGGACTAGTTAATATAGTAGAAACTCCTTAATGTTTAGAAGGACTAGTTACTATAGTAGAAACTCCTTAATGTTTAGAAGGACTAGTTAATGTAGTAGAAACTCCTTAATGTTTAGAGGGACTAGTTAATATAGTAGAAACTCCTTAATGTTTAGAAGGACTAGTTAATGTAGTAGAAACTCCTTAATGTTTAGAGGGACTAGTTACTATAGTAGAAACTCCTTAATGTTTAGAAGGACTAGTTAATATAGTAGAAACTCCTTAATGTTTAGAAGGACTAGTTACTATAGTAGAAACTCCTTAATGTTTAGAAGGACTAGTTAATGTAGTAGAAACTCCTTAATGTTTAGAGGGACTAGTTAATATAGTAGAAACTCCTTAATGTTTAGAAGGACTAGTTAATGTAGTAGAAACTCCTTAATGTTTAGAAGGACTAGTTAATATAGTAGAAACTCCTTAATGTTTAGAAGGACTAGTTACTATAGTAGAAACTCCTTAATGTTTAGAAGGACTAGTTAATGTAGTAGAAACTCCTTAATGTTTAGAGGGACTAGTTAATATAGTAGAAACTCCTTAATGTTTAGAAGGACTAGTTAATGTAGTAGAAACTCCTTAATGTTTAGAGGGACTAGTTACTATAGTAGAAACTCCTTAATGTTTAGAAGGACTAGTTAATGTAGTAGAAACTCATTAATGTTTAGAGGGACTAGTTACTATAGTAGAAACTCCTAAATGTTTAGAGGGACTAGTTAATGTAGTAGAAACTCATTAATGTTTAGAGGGACTAGTTAATGTAGTAGAAACTCCTTAATGTTTAGAGGGACTAGTTAATATAGTAGAAACTCCTTAATGTTTAGAAGGACTAGTTAATGTAGTAGAAACTCATTAATGTTTAGAAGGACTAGTTAATATAGTAGAAACTCCTTAATGTTTAGAAGGACTAGTTACTATAGTAGAAACTCCTTAATGTTTAGAAGGACTAGTTAATGTAGTAGAAACTCCTTAATGTTTAGAAGGACTAGTTAATGTAGTAGAAACTCATTAATGTTTAGAAGGACTAGTTAATATAGTAGAAACTCCCTAACGTTTAGAGGGACTAGTTAATATAGTAGAAACTCCTTAATGTTTAGAAGGACTAGTTAATATAGTCGAAACTCATTAATGTTTAGAGGGACTAGTTAATATAGTAGAAACTCATTAATGTTTAGAGGGACTAGTTAATATAGTAGAAACTCCTTAACGTTTAGAGGGACTAGTTAATATAGTAGAAACTCCTTAATGTTCAGAAGGACTAGTTAATGTAGTAGAAACTCCTTAATGTTTAGAGGGACTAGTTAATATAGTAGAAACTCCTTAACGTTTAGAGGGACTAGTTAATATAGTAGAAACTCCTTAATGTTCAGAAGGACTAGTTAATGTAGTAGAAACTCCTTAATGTTTAGAGGGACTAGTTAATATAGTAGAAACTCATTAATGTTTAGAGGGACTAGTTAATATAGTAGAAACTCCTTAACGTTTAGAGGGACTAGTTAATATAGTAGAAACTCCTTAATGTTCAGAAGGACTAGTTAACGAGCTAAATGAATAGTTCGTGTCTGAGAAAACTAGATATTATTAAGAATGTTTGAGAGGGTTATTTAAGGGTTTAAGGGACTGTTTAGTATTCTGAAGGTTTCAGTAATCTTTACTTTACCTTATTCATGTTTGTAAAGACTAGTTAGAGATATTATTGTACAGGTTAATTCTGGTAAGGAATGGTTAAAGAGTGGGAGAACTAATTCACTCAGTTAATATTGAGAGGGACTAGTTATTGTTATTATTATTATCCAGGTTGGGGCCCCTGTTTGCGCTCCGCCTCGGCCCTCATTACACCGTGGTGGTGAACAGCCATCGACACGCCCGAGAGGTTCTGCTGCAGAGGGGGAAGGACTTCGCTGGCCGGCCCAGCATGGTGAGACGTGCACTGAGAGATAAACTGCCTCCAACCTTTAATCTAAGAAAGAACACAGAACATAGAAACAGGCGAGTTAGATATTCCTCAAATATGTTCACAGCCATTTGATTGTTGAAGTTCTAAGTTATTAAACGACTTCTTTGGTGTCGTGTTATTCATCTTTGGGTGTTGGACTGTTGGCAGGATGAAAAAGCTGAAAAAAACTAAGAAAAGATTCAGAAAGTGATGATAAAAACCAGAATCATTATCTAAAGTCCAGATCAGACCTCCATCCTCAGTGAAAACAAGAAAGACTTTATCGTTTAGTTCTTTCTGTTTTTCCTTTATTTCATTCCTCCTGTTTAAAGTTTAAAGATCAGTGTTGTGCCAGTGTAGCTCTCAGAGCTGTTTAAAAGTACGTGGAGAGGTTTTTATCTGCCACTTCTGTCACTACATGAAGCCTAAAGTTTCTGTTCTCCCCTCATTTAACACGCTGACAAGGATTCTTTGGTGTTTACTGGAGGCAAAAAAAAAGGCCCATTTCACTCAAAACAAATGTATTAATCCGTTTGATAGAACTTTTTAAATGAAAAACAAGACTTTAATGTTCAAATATAGATTTAATATTTGCCCTGCGGCTGAGAACATGTGGCTTTACAGTCTAATATCCCGTTCAGGTCACCACCAGCCTGCTGACCAGAGGAGGTAAAGACATCGCGTTCGCAGACTACTCTCCTCTCTGGAGGCTTCACCGCCGCCTGGTCCACAACTCCTTCACCCTGTTCGGGGAAGGAACCGGCCGGCTGCAGGACATCGGTACTCCCCCCCCCCCCCCCCACTCAGCTGCATTCATTCTTAAAACCTCTAGCATGGTCGCTGCGTCGGCTAGCGCGAGCGGTGTTGATGACGTCACGATTTCGTGCCGGCTATATACGGCGGCGCGAATCGATGCGCCAGTAGTTGCAATCTTCTCCGTCACAGAGGTGTCGCTGCTACCTGAAGGTTAGCGCTGCTCTACAACCACGAAAGTGGAGAAGAAAACAATGAAGAGCTAGCCTGGGAATTCCCATGCTGCTTTGCCCGCAATTTCATTCACACTGCAAAGGCAGCCTGGAAACCACCGCCCTTATTTTTGCCTGAGTTGGGGAACCAATCACAGAACGGGGGTGGGGGGGGGGGGGCAGCAAGACGATGACGACGTCTATGCGCGACACCGAAGCTTGTAGAGTGTTAATCCAACATGGCAGCGGACACAACGTTACCGTTCGATGCAGCCTTAGAAAGTTTAGCTTAGAACGCAAGTTTACTTTTAAAAAAGAGCAACGTTCTTCTTCTTCCTCGTCGAATTTCTGTCGCTCTACATACGTCATCTGGTATAAGTGATACAATTGGCTATGAATCGCGCGCAAAGCAGCATGGGAAGAACCAGACGCCATTTGATAGACATTCGTAGCGCCCAATAAACGGCTCTAGGCATTCGTAAACCACGCCTCAAATACGAGAAAATGCACACCTAGTTCCCAGACCACCATCTCATCCAGATGTGGACGCGTCAGCCAGGCTAATGAAGAGCAGGAATACTGTCATTAATGATGCTGCTGCAGTATCTGGATCATTTTAATTTTTTAATTCAGTTAAAAGAGGTGAAGGTTTGAAGCCCCCGGCATCACCACTCTGAGTCTCTGCCCTCTTCTTTGCCTTCACGTATCTGTCCCGTAGCTGCTTCCACACATTCTTACAGAACTCTCCCTCTTTCCCCAAAGTTCTGCCCATCTCTGTGCACCAGTTTTGGGAGTTTACGTGCTCCCTGTGCTGTTTCACTGCAGTTTCGTACAGCTGCTGTACAAACGCACCTCCTGATTGAGCCGGTCTCTAATTGGTCCATCCGGTCTGTCGTTCTTGGCGCAGTTGAGTTACAAAAATCGACTGGTGCACGACAAAGCGATGCGCCGTCTTTTGAAGGCAAAGCGGCAGGCCTGAAACGTCATTTTGACGTCACGGGTCGGCTGTAAATCCAGCTTAAAGGTGACAGATATGTGAAGGCAAAGAAGAGGGCAGAGACTCTGTTGATGCCGGGGGCTTCAGACCTTCACCTCTTTTAACTGAATAAAAAAATTAAAATGATCCAGATACAGCAGCAGTATCATTGATGACAGTATTCCTGCTCTTCATTGTTTTCTTCTCCACTTTCGTGGTTGTAGAGCAGCGCTAACCTTCAGGTAGCAGCGCCACCTCTGTGACGGAGAAGATTGCAACTACTGGCGCATCGACTCGCGCCGCCGTATATAGCCGGCACGAAATCATGACGTCATCAACACCGCTCGAGCTAGCAGACGCGGCAACCATGCTAGAGCCTTTATGTTCATCCGTCTGTTTCTGGGAGAAGAAGCTGCTGTTTTTCAGACTCTGATTCTGACCGCATCACACTCAGGTGTGAAGCAGAAGGATGGGTCAGCAGAGAAAGTTACAGGAAATCATTCACAAATGAAGAGAATACATCTTTTAACAGCAGCCTACTGCTAATATCTGACCTAATATCTGATCTAATATCTGATCTAATATCTGATCTAATATCTGATCTAATATCTGATCTAATATCTGACCTAATATCTGATCTAATATCTGATCTAATATCTGACCTAATATCTGACCTAATATCTGATCTAATATCTGATCTAATATCTGACCTAATATCTGACCTAATATCTGATCTAATATCTGATCTAATATCTGACCTAATATCTGATCTAATATCTGATCTAATATCTGATCTAATATCTGATCTAATATCTGACCTAATATCTGACCTAATATCTGATCTAATATCTGATTTAATATCTGATCTAATATCTGACCTAATATCTGATCTAATATCTGACCTAATATCTGATCTAATATCTGACCTAATATCTGACCTAATATCTGATCTAATATCTGACCTAATATCTGATCTAATATCTGATCTAATATCTGACCTAATATCTGACCTAATATCTGATCTAATATCTGATCTAATATCTGACCTAATATCTGATCTAATATCTGATCTAATATCTGACCTAATATCTGACCTAATATCTGATCTAATATCTGATCTAATATCTGACCTAATATCTGACCTAATATCTGACCTAATATCTGATCTAATATCTGACCTAATATCTGACCTAATATCTGATCTAATATCTGATCTAATATCTGACCTAATATCTGATCTAATATCTGATCTAATATCTGATCTAATATCTGACCTAATATCTGATCTAATATCTGATCTAATATCTGACCTAATATCTGATCTAATATCTGATCTAATATCTGACCTAATATCTGATCTAATATCTGATCTAATATCTGATCTAATATCTGATCTAATATCTGATCTAATATCTGACCTAATATCTGATCTAATATCTGACCTAATATCTGACCTAATATCTGACCTAATATCTGATCTAATATCTGATCTAATATCTGATCTAATATCTGATCTAATATCTGATTTAATATCTGACCTAATATCTGACCTAATATCTGATCTAATATCTGATCTAATATCTGATCTAATATCTGATCTAATATCTGATCTAATATCTGACCTAATATCTGATCTAATATCTGACCTAATATCTGATCTAATATCTGATCTAATATCTGATTTAATATCTGACCTAATATCTGACCTAATATCTGATCTAATATCTGATCTAATATCTGATCTAATATCTGATCTAATATCTGATCTAATATCTGACCTAATATCTGATCTAATATCTGACCTAATATCTGATCTAATATCTGATCTAATATCTGATTTAATATCTGACCTAATATCTGACCTAATATCTGACCTAATATCTGACCTAATATCTGATCTAATATCTGATCTAATATCTGATCTAATATCTGACCTAATATCTGATCTAATATCTGATTTAATATCTGATCTAATATCTGATTTAATATCTGACCTAATATCTGATCAAATATCTGATCTAATATCTGATTTAATATCTGACCTAATATCTGATCTAATATCTGATCTAATATCTGATTTAATATCTGACCTAATATCTGATCTAATATCTGATCTAATATCTGACCTAATATCTGACCTAATATCTGATCAAATATCTGACCTAATATCTGATCTAATATCTGACCTAATATCTGACCTAATATCTGATCAAATATCTGACCTAATATCTGATTTAATATCTGACCTAATATCTGATCTAATATCTGATCTAATATCTGACCTAATATCTGACCTAATATCTGATCAAATATCTGACCTAATATCTGATCTAATATCTGACCTAATATCTGATCTAATATCTGATCTAATATCTGACCTAATATCTGACCTAATATCTGATCTAATATCTGACCTAATATCTGATCTAATATCTGACCTAATATCTGATCTAATATCTGATCTAATATCTGATCTAATATCTGATCTAATATCTGACCTAATATCTGATCTAATATCTGACCTAATATCTGATCTAATATCTGACCCTGTTTAAAGGCCGCTCAGAGTCTCCTCAGGTTGGAAACTGAAGCTAAACTAAATGCTCTTTGCAGTTTTATCCGCAGTGGACGGTCTGTGCGTCGAGCTGCTGGCAAACGGAGCTCGTGGTTTCGACCCGTGTCCCGCGGTGACCAGAGCCGTCACCAACGTCGTGTGCACGCTGGTGTTCAGCAGCACATATCGCCATGGCGACGCCGAGCTGCAGGAGGTGATCCGATACAACAACGGCATCGTGGAGACGATCGCCAGAGGAGGCCTGGTGGACATCTACCCCTGGATGAAGGTACGGCAGAGATGCGTCACAGCCTCTGTTGGAGATGTTTGCACCCCATTATTTACATGTTTGGCTTTAATGGTTCATACGCTTCAGTAATTACATGAAATGGAAACGGCTTCTTTGTCCTTCAGATCTTTCCCAACGCGTCTCTCCGTAAACTGAAGGAGTGCATCGCCGTCAGAGATCGACTGCTGAGCCGCAAACTGGAGGAGCACAAGGTAACAGACCCTGCAGGCTGGAAGGCTTTTCCTGTGAGGACACAGCAGCGGCGCCCCCTGCAGGCCGCAGGGTTCACTACAGTTCACACAGACTAAACCAGTGATGCTCACTATGTTTTTCACAAGAGCCACATTGGCAGCAAAATCAAGGGCAGAGCCACTTTTACGACAACATACTAAAGTCCCCTTTTGCAAATATGCATTTCTACATATAAAACCTCCCACAAAAAAAGAAACAACACAGCCAATACATTTTCAATTAAGACCACATTTACCTTAATACTGGGATGAGCGGAAGCTGGCGTGCATGTCCTCGAATTTCTTCATGTTGTATTTGTAGTTTGTTGTTGTAATCATAGTGAGACATTCAGGATGAGCATGGTTTTTGTGCTGGTTTTTGCCCTTTTTTAATTAAAAACCGAGCCATTTTGCCTGCATCTCTCGCTGGCTAAAGGAGCTAGCGTGCTCTGCGGTCAAAGTGTGAGGTGGTTTAAGCGGGCTGCGTTGCCAGGTTTAACAGTGTGCCCCCTTTAGGAAACACCTTTAAGCCTTAATTAATACTTAATAAAAATACTTAATACTACAAAAACGCAAACTTAATAAAAATACTTAATACTGTGCAGTATTCGCTGTATGTTATTTGAAAAAATTTATTTTTATTGTTACCATATTGTTATAAGCTGCTATGTCGCCAATTAAAGCTCGAGGAGCCGCACGATGAGTATCTCTGGACTAAAGGATGGTCGAGGAAAGATTTAAGCTGTGGAGACCCTGAACGCCTTACTCTGGGACTCAGTCCGACCACTCTGTGCAACAGTCCATCCGACATTTTTAAGATGACTTGAAGAATAAGATCCAAATTCAATTAATGAGTTAATGAATGTCCCGATTCTTCGCTTCAAATTTTAAATTAAACCTAATTTAAATTTTCTCTCTGGTGTGTAACAGGCATCACTCAGTGATGGCGACCCTCGGGACCTTCTTGATGCCTTGCTCAAAGGCCAGACCAAAACTGGGCAGGGTCAAAAGTCGTCTGGGTCTCAGGAGGAGGGGATAACGGACGACCACGTGCTGATGACGGCGGCCGAGGCCTTTGGAGCCGGAGTGGAGACGACGTCCACCACACTGCTGTGGATTCTGGCCTACCTGCTGCACCACCCCGAGGTACCGGCGCCCGTCCTACTGACGCCATGCGGCTGCTGGGGCATCAAGGGTCGCTCCTCATGGTTGGTTGTGTTGCTCCGCCCCTTCCAGGTCCAACAGCGTGTGCAGAAGGAGCTGGACGAGAATGTGGGCAGCGAGCGAGCGGTGAGCGTGTCGGACCGCGGCCGGCTGCCGTACCTGGACTGTGTCATCAATGAGGGGATGAGGATCCGCCCGGTCAGCCCCGTGCTGATCCCCCACACCGCCATGACCAGCAGCAGGTACGAACCCACACATCAGGCTGGTTTATCAACAAACTAACTGTGTATATATGGATTTAAATGGTAATTGGGACTGTTGGCCAACCAAAAATTAACTCAATTTATGAGTTTCTGAAAGTGTGCTGAGGAAAGTCCCGTTCCCAGCGTTGACAGCATTGGTTACTTTATTGGGTATGAATCAACGTCTAAGTGAATAAAATCATTCACATCAGGACAAAAAGCTCTTTTTGATACTTTTCCCCCATGATTATATTTAATGTACAGCATTGTGTCAAAGTGTTGATCCAACCCTTATTTCTTTAAATATGACTTCCAAGGATCCAGATCTTTTAAAATGGTCTTTAGCAGTATTTTTACACAAAACAAACAGCTTTAGCAAAGAAGCCATTTTAAATTGTATCTTTGGACACTTTGTTGCCAGCAGTCTGTCACAGAGACACATCGTCTGTTACGGGTTAATGTCTAAAGAATGAAGGGTTGTAAGACTTTTACTGCGAGATCTAAAACTGAAAATAACTGTTGGCCCATTCAATGCTAACAATCACGTTGTCTCCTGTAGCATTGGAGGTCATGCCGTCAGTGAGGGAATTCGTGTTTTGGTCAACATGTGGTGGATTCACCATGACCCCCAACACTGGGACAAACCGGATTTGTTCAACCCAGGTAACACACAGGAAGATAAACACCAGCTTTCCAAAGAGCATCAGTGAACACACCTCTTATTCCTGCGTTTTCCCGCCATTCCAGATCGTTTCCTTGACGACCAGGGCCAGCGTTTCACACCACCCTGTTTCCTACCATTTGGGGCGGGACCTCGAGTCTGCGTTGGCGAATCGCTGGCCAGAACGGAGCTCTTCCTTTTCTTGTCTTCTCTGCTCCAGCGAATGAGTTTCAGGCTGCCAGATGGGGCTTCCCCACCTAACTTGCAGGGGCGACTGGGTGTGGTCCTGCAACCTTTGCCTTATACGGTCGTAGTTATTCCCAGGCCAGGGTGGGAGGGCGGGGCAAAATGAAAGGGGGAGGAGCCAACAGTCATGCTAAGTTGCAAGACAAAAAAAAAGTTCCTTTGCTAATCGGTTAACGAAGTAAAAACCTGTTTATATAATCACCGAAGCTAATGGCTACACACAGAATTATTAACAAAACTGTTTTTTATTCTTCAGTAATTTGTTTCGTTAAGGTTACAATAAACTTTCATCCCAGATATTTTGTCCCGTCTTTCGTATTCAGTGAAGAAAAATTGCTAACAACGCTAACTCTTGCTGGCTAACTTTAGCCGTTTGTTTTTAAGTTTTTCTAACAGATTAAGTCAAGTTGCTTTTTTCTAATATCAGTGCGTGGATGAAAATGGTTGAGCTGCGTACACACAGACAAACTACAGTTTTAGATTCAACAGTTTTATTTGTTATATTTTCACACACTTTTAAAACAGGCTGGTTTAGTTCGGTCACACACATACATCCACACATACACACCAACTATTGATTTAGTAATACTAATAATTAGCATTGTTGTTATCATAATATTAAGGGATTTTAACAACGAATCTCTTCTTCCATTCACTCCGTCGGCACAAACCTCATGCAAACAAGGACAGAAGAGATGACGAGAACAGAGTAACATCCTGCAGACGGAGGGAGGGACTTGTACAATAGATACAAACGTCTTTGTAAATTAAGTCATTTACAGGCGGAGCCGCTTTCAATCTCCTCAAAAAAACAAGTGAAAGGAAATCAAAGGGCTAAAACAGTCATTTTATCCAAATCCAGTTTGACTGGGGTCACATTTCAGGGTCAGTACTGGTTTCACTGGTTAACTGATTACAACTATGTATGAATATTGAGTCATAGCAGATCAAAACTTAATGATCAAGGAATTTCAACCCGTGTTGGTAACAAAGTGGAAATAAGTGTTTTATTTCCAATTCTAGCTCAGAACAGTCCTGATGAATAATCACTTCCTTATCCAGTCAGATCTTTTGGGTCCAAGCCCACTTTTTCTGTTGCCTGCTATAAAACTACCCCCCCCCAAAAAAAAAAAAAAAAAAAATCAATGTTCATTCACTATCCAAACCTATCCGATGCTTCATCTATGGACACGGCACACCAGAGCACGAAGACGGGGATATAATGCTGATCTGGGGACAATCTGTTCCCTACCAGTCAATGTGAATCCAGCCAACGTGGAACTCCTCAGATCGAAGAGGAGAGATTCTGACATATAAGGAAAAACAAGTCCCATAGAACTCAACAGAAAAGACGCAAAGACGAGGTTTCCCAAAGTTATGCATTCCTACAATCAGCTGATGTCTATTGGGTTCCTCCAACCTTTAATCTGTAAGTCGGTCGAAGGCTTTAGGCCCAAAATGGGAATTGGTGGTTAATTTCTGTACCTCGTGCACTTTTAATTCTAGATTAGTTTAATATCGGTTAATAAATCTGCATAAAACTTCAACATATCCTTGAACTTGTTGGTTCTTTCTCTGATAACAACGTTTTTCATCCAGCTTGGGTTGAAAATACATCGGATTGAGGAGACTTCCACCAAAATAACACCATGGCAGGATGCCAATCACTCCCAGTGTGCACATCCTTTCAGGCAATGTCACAACTCTCCATGGAATTTAGGGCGTTTTGAATAAAATATTCCTTAACTTAGCCGATGTCGGGTCTGCACAGCCTTTGGGAACCCAAGATTACAGACAGAACTCAGACATATCTCCAGTCACTCTGCTCAAAAGCCCACATTCACACAGAGCGAGAACAGCTCCAGCTAATGCTAAGTAGTAACAGTTGTCAAGTAGAAATGGCACTCAGAAACCATGGAGATATATCACCTTATTAGTTCAGGTAAACAAAAAACACCATCAACCACAACATCAACTACAACATCAACAACTCAGTGTCACCCTTGAACTTTCTGGAGAGGTCCTTCAGCCTCTACGAATCTGTTCTCCGTGCACAGGCGCCTCTTTGACAAGTTAAAACAAACCCAGGGCGTCATCGGAGGATGTGCTCAAGCTCTAAGAAGTCTCGTAATCTGAGTGTTAGCCGCACTGGATCATTTGTATCAAACCAAGCATGAATCCAGCGTCGTGTTTCACAAGGACGTCTGAAGCAGAAACGGTCGCCTCCGTCGCGTCCTCTCTATGGCAGGACTTTGCTTTTGTCTTAAGGAAGTCCAGCATAGCTTTATCCCATATGGGTATCCGTGCGGATACCCCTGTTAAGAAATTTAAACGTGTAGAGACTGAAGTAATGCAGCATGGACACAGGGTTTAAAGATGGGTCAACTCACCGTCTTTCTATTTGAAAAGGTGGAAAGTTAATGATTTCATCAGGTCGCCCCTGAAAGTTTCCCTTTCCTCACCAGCTCGGGTCTATGCTCGCTTCAACGATGCTTCAACGATGCTTCAACGTTCCCACTGTGAACACTTCTGATTAGTACTGCACGCCGTTTGAAGAGTCCGTCTTTTCCAACACGCTGCAGAGTCGGTGCACACTTCTGAAGCTTTCTAACTCTAAGAGAAAGAGCGTCTCTTTATTAGCGCTCAAACCGATTTCTTTCTTTAGTTTGCATCAATACTCTGCAATACAAGACAACAGAGGGACAGAATGCTCATCTATCATTTAACATGTTTAACTGGAGGTTTCTGCACCGACGCCGTTAGAAAGTGTCACAAATGTGTGATGGTGCACCTCCACCGAACGTGTTGGACGTGAGAGATCTCTTTCGACTTAGCGCTGTTGGGTTTTCCATGGGGCAAAGGTGTTGCTCCAAGCCTACACCGAGGTCTCCATCTTCGGTAACAACTTCGACCCTTTCCGCAGCTGGTTTCCATCACTTATTTACACACAGACTCTTGCTGATGAAAAATATTGCTCTTCACGTCTTAATTTGATTCTAAGGTGAGCTAAACACACCAGCATTTACAAAACAAATGGTACCAACTCTGCTTCATTGACAAAATATACTCTACTTCCACGTCTTTCTGTCACAAAATATCATTCGGTCATCGATCGAGCCGACTGCGTCGGAAACAATAACAGCCTAAAAATAGATCCTAATTCTTTTAAGGGGATCGGGGTCGCTGGGATGTCTTGAGTTATTTAGTGATTTTCTAATCAGATATGAAGGAGAGGTGTCTATGAATGGAGACCCACAAAAGCAAAGCGTTCTGTTGAAGTGGAGACGCTGGTGTCTACGCCGCATTGTTTCATCTGACCTCCAACTCAAAGACGGGATGATGACGCGCTCTGTCTGCGCTCTGTTTGGTGCTTTGTTTCCGTCTAAAAGCTCCCGTTGTTGTGGGGTTTGTTGGTTTATGTAAGAGCTTTTCTCTGCTGAGAGGCTGACGAGCAGGAAGCCGACTGAATGATCCACCTCGAAAGCTTCGACAGAATCAAACCCAACACGAGGGGAAAATTGCAGATATGCCTCCTAATTCGGCTCTGCTGACAGACTTATCCATCAGAACGGAGTGAATCAGTCTTCCTCTGTCAGTCAGTCAGCATGAATCATCCTCCTACATCAGCCATTTAAAAAAAACAGCCAGCTAGTCCCCGGCACATTTCCAGACCTCCGTCATCCCTCAAGACGAAATGCAAGGGACCACTGGCTAAATGCTCGGCTATTTAAAGTTTTTCTTTAAAGAACGCAGGAAAACGTCATTTCTGTAACCGTTCGCAGTTTTCACGTAATTTGGGTCAGAAGGTTTTAAAGCTGCAGATTCCCCTGTTAGAGTTTAACTGTACAGTACCGTTATATTTCAGTATTTCACGGTTAAAGGAACATTAGCGCTGTGGATGTACATCTGTTGACAAAAGTTGTCATATTATGTGAGTTTCATGAGATTTGTGTGCGTCACTAAACCTCCTGCATCCATAGACAGCTCTCCCACGTGAAGTGGTCCAGAGTAGGGGTCCGACTTCTCCATCTGAGCCGCTCTGTGGGGCACACATTCCTGAACTTCATCAAACCTGGATGCAATCTAAGTTAAAGCCCCTCAACATAGTGAAACTTGGCACCAGAGCTCATTGGACTCCATCTTTCAATGGAAAATGATATCATGAGCTAAAGGTCGTCGGACACCCGTTAAGGTCTTTCTATGACACAATCATCTACGTTTACGACCTCTGAGCTCCAAATCCCTTCCTGTTCACCCACATCAGTACGGCGGATGGTTGGATCCGCCCACTCCTGTTTATCACACCGTCTCCATGACGATGACAACTTTGCCGCTGTCATCAGATGTGGGCGTGGTGGTGGCGGTGGGGGTGCACAGTGCAAGTTCGTCCCCTGTGCTCATCTGTCCTCTTACAGGACAATCCATGCTGTCATGGACGTCCGTGTTTCCACTTCCTCCTCTCCGGCCATCGTCTTTCCTCTCTACATCCCCTTCCTCCTCCTCTTCCTCCTCGTCCTCCTCCTCCACTCTGCACCTGCACACCTCAATCCCAGAGTCCCCGGTGAGTCGCCGATGTCTGTATTGGCTCTCGTCCGCTCCCATGTCGTCATCGTCGTCCTCTTCGTTGTCCTTGTCCTGCTCCTCCTCTCCGTCCTCCCAGCAGGGAGGGCCGGGCTCGAAGACGTCCACACAAGGAGAAAACACAGTCTGCTTCGGAGGGGACTGGGTGGCCCGGGGAGAAGGGGAGAGGGAGGATGCTTGGCCTGTAGAGGAGCCACCTTTGTCAGACTGGTGCAGGGCGGTGAGCGGGTTCAAAAGTAAGGCAGGAGCTGGGAATGAGGGGGGGGATCGAGGTGAGGATGGAGACAGAACTGCAAGGGCTGACTGAGAAGTAGCAAATAAAGTTTCAGACTCTATGGTTATGGCTGGGCAGGAGGAGGAAGGGGATGCCGGTGCTCGACAGGTGAGAGCTGGGATGGGTAGAGGACTCGGTGATGATCCAGGGCCAGATGTTAAACCAGCCTGGACATCTGAAGGCAATGTTGGAGTAAGGTCTGACGTGGACAAGTCACACAGGACCAGAGAAGTCTCTGAAGGGTCTGATGCTGCAATCGACTCTAAACAAGATGGCAGAGCAGCGTCAGAGCCTGAGCGTTGGGATGAGCTTGACCCTGGGCTGGGAGGAATCTGGACTGACCCCGATCCAGGTGAACGCTCTGGGTTCTGGCTTAAAATTAATGAGGATGAAATGGATGCTGTGTCTGCGTCTTGGGTAAGATTTGGATTTGAGGGAGTGGGAGTCAAAATGGGACTAATCATTGAATCTGGGACCACTGGTGTTTTAGGTTGTGGGTTTGGATTCAGAGTAAGGTTTAACGGAGCTGGATTTGGGGCTTTAGTATGATCAGTGAGTAGAGCTTCTTGATCTTGGATAAGGTTTGTAGCTACTGGAGTGTGGGTAAGGGTTGTTGGTGTCAGAATTGGTGCAAGGCTCAGATTTTGGTCTGGGGTTGGGAGGCTGGAGGGGGAGGTTATGAGAGACAAAGTTCTTCCAGCATCTGAAGGTGACATTGAAGCTGGGCTACAAGGAACACTGGCTGGAACAAAAGTTCTTGTTAAATCTAGGGTTTGTAGGGCTTTGGCTGCCCTACAGCTGTCAGGAAAGTTAGCTGTTGGGGTCGGAGGCCCGGATATACTCTCAACGCTCATAATTTGGATGGATGGGAGTGCAACGATGCTTGGACTAGGGAGCGTACTGGAGCTACCGGTGCTGATTAAGGGAGAGCACGGTGCTACGTCAAGCTGTTGCATCGTGGGAGATGTAGTTCCAAGAGGAAGGGTGAGCTGAGGGCCAGGTGAAGGCAGAGGCTGAGGGGAAGCCGCCCTGGTGACAACCGCCACGGTAACAGTCTGGTTGGGAAGATACGAGTCCTTGGCGATTGGTTCAGCATCTGCGTCTCCGATGTTGACGGCCACCATGGACGCCGGCGTCCCAGAGGCACATTTGGCCTCATGTGCCTCCAGGTAGCTCGCAGCAGCAGCAATAGTCTCCATGGTGACATCAAGAGTGAGGGGCGTGGCCTCGCTTGGCGTGGAGGCGTGGCTTGTGTCAGTTTCATAGGTGACAGGTGCTGACAGGGAGGAGCTACAAGGAGAGGAGGGGCAGCAGGAGTCACAGGAGCAACTGGAGCTGCAGGTAAACGGGATGCAATATTATTTGGCTGAACAGTTTACATCAAAATTTCAGTTGTAGTGAAAATTAAAATGGCAGCAGCATGGTATTACCATCGGTTTTACCAGTAATGGCGGTCTGAGCTGAGCCGTTACCTGTTGTCGGAGCTGAGGGAGGAAGGACCGTCACTTAGCGGTCGGTGGAGCAGCGGGCCGTGCTGCGTCAGCAGGTGGGGGTCCGCTGCCCGTGGTGGCTGAGGGTAGCGCGGGGTGGTGAAAACTGAGCTATAGGGCGGAGGAGGAGTGGAGGGTTGAGCTGCAACCTCCTCATAGGAAGGCAGCTTCAGCGATGCCAGGAAACCTAAAGATGCATCAGGAGAGGAAGGCGACAGATGTGCCATAAGCTGTCTGCCACAAGAGAGACACCCCCCCACCCAGGTCTGAGACCCTGATTATCTGCACCAACCTGGTGGGCTCAGTCACAGCTGAAGTAAAAGTAAGTTTCTCAGATCCAGTTCACAGTTAAAACGTAACTCAGATATTTTAATTGCCAAATTCTGGTTGACCATTCTGCTATTCTTTCAGAATCACCCAGTGGAGATTTCTTTATCATTAGATTCTTTAGGCTAAAGACTGTTTCAAAACTGGACCTTCAGGCTTGAAACTAATGTTCATTAGCGGGTAAAAAGGATGATGTTCTGCTGTCAGCTGCACTGAGGAGCAGCCTCAGAGGATATCAGAGCCCAGTGGACAAACTCTATCTGAGGCTAATGTTCCAGCAGAGCTAGCTAAAGACTGTGGATGAACTCCACCTGAGGCTAATGTTCCAGCAGAGTTAGCTACAGACTGTGGATGAACTCCATCTGAGGCTAATATTCCAGCAGAGTTAGCTAAAGACTGTGGATGAACTCTATCTGAGGCTAATGTTCCAGCAGAGTTAGCTACAGACTGTGGATGAACTCTATCTGAGGCTAATGTTCCAGCAGAGTTAGCTAAAGACTGTGGATGAACTCTATCTGAGGCTAATGTTCCAGCAGAGTTAGCTAAAGACTGTGGATGAACTCTATCTGAGGCTAATGTTCCAGCAGAGTTAGCTAAAGACTGTGGATGAACTCTATCTGAGGCTAATGTTCCAGCAGAGTTAGCTAAAGACTGTGGATGAACTCTATCTGAGGCTAATGTTCCAGCAGAGTTAGCTAAAGACTGTGGATGAACTCTATCTGAGAATAATGTTCCAGCAGAGTTAGCTAGACTGTGGATGAACTCTATCTGAGGCTAATGTTCCAGCAGAGTTAGCTAAAGACTGTGGATGAACTCTATCTGAGGCTAATGTTCCAGCAGAGTTAGCTAAAGAATGTGGATGAACTCTATCTGAGGCTAATGTTCCAGCAGAGTTAGCTAAAGACTGTGGATGAACTCTATCTGAGGCTAATGTTCCAGCAGAGTTAGCTAAAGACTGTGGATGAACTCTATCTGAGGCTAATGTTCCAGCAGAGTTAGCTAGACTGTGGATGAACTCTATCTGAGGCTAATGTTCCAGCAGAGTTAGCTAAAGACTGTGGATGAATTCTATCTGAGGCTAATGTTCCAGCAGAGTTAGCTAAAGACTGTGGATGAACTCTATCTGAGGCTAATGTTCCAGCAGAGTTAGCTAAAGACTGTGGATAAACTCTATCTGAGGCTAATGTTGCAGCAGAGTTAGCTACAGACTGTGGATGAACTCTATCTGAGGCTAATGTTCCAGCAGAGTTAGCTACAGACTGTGGATGAACTCTATCTGAGGCTAATGTTCCAGCAGAGTTAGCTAAAGACTGTGGATGAACTCTATCTGAGGCTAATGTTCCAGCAGAGTTAGCTAAAGACTGTGGATGAACTCTATCTGAGGCTAATGTTCCAGCAGAGTTAGCTAAAGACCGTGGATGAACTCTATCTGAGGCTAATGTTCCAGCAGAGTTAGCTAGACTGTGGATGAATTCTATCTGAGGCTAATGTTCCAGCAGAGTTAGCTAAAGACTGTGGACGAACTCTATCTGAGGCTAATGTTCCAGCAGAGTTAGCTAAAGACTGTCGATAAATTCTATCTGAGGCTAATGTTCCAGCAGAGTTAGCTAAAGACTGTGGATAAACTCTATCTGAGGCTAATGTTCCAGCAGAGTTAGCTAAAGACTGTGGATGAACTCTATCTGAGGCTAATGTTCCAGCAGAGTTAGCTACAGACTGTGGATGAACTCTATCTGAGGCTAATGTTCCAGCAGAGTTAGCTAAAGACTGTGGATGAACTCTATCTGAGGCCTATGTTCCAGCAAAGTTAGCTAAAGACTGTGGATGAACTCTATCTGAGGCTAATGTTCCAGCAGAGTTAGCTAAAGACTGTGGATGAACTCTATCTGAGGCTAATGTTCCAGCAGAGTTAGCTAAAGACTGTGGATAAACTCCATCTGAGGCTAATGTTTCAGCAGAGTTAGCTACAGACTGTGGATGAACTCTATCTGAGGCTAATGTTCCAGCAGAGTTAGCTAAAGACTGTGGATGAACTCTATCTGAGGCTAATGTTCCAGCAGAGTTAGCTACAGACTGTGGATGAACTCTATCTGAGGCTAATGTTCCAGCAGAGTTAGCTAAAGACTGTGGATGAATTCTATCTGAGGCTAATGTTCCAGCAGAGTTAGCTAAAGACTGTGGATGAACTCTATCTGAGGCTAATGTTCCAGCAGAGTTAGCTAAAGACTGTGGATAAACTCTATCTGAGGCTAATGTTCCAGCAGAGTTAGCTACAGACTGTGGATGAACTCTATCTGAGGCTAATGTTCCAGCAGAGTTAGCTACAGACTGTGGATGAACTCTATCTGAGGCTAATGTTCCAGCAGAGTTAGCTAAAGACTGTGGATGAACTCTATCTGAGGCTAATGTTCCAGCAGAGTTAGCTACAGACTGTGGATGAACTCTATCTGAGGCTAATGTTCCAGCAGAGTTAGCTACAGACTGTGGATGAACTCTATCTGAGGCTAATGTTCCAGCAGAGTTAGCTAAAGACTGTGGATGAACTCTGAGGCTCATGTTCCAGCAGAGTTAGCTAAAGACTGTGGATGAACTCTATCTGAGGCTAATGTTCCAGCAGAGTTAGCTAAAGACTGTGGATGAACTCTATCTGAGGCTAATGTTCCAGCAGAGTTAGCTAAAGACTGTGGATGAATTCTATCTGAGGCTAATGTTCCAGCAGAGTTAGCTAAAGACTGTGGATGAACTCTATCTGAGGCTAATGTTCCAGCAGAGTTAGCTAAAGACTGTGGATAAACTCTATCTGAGGCTAATGTTCCAGCAGAGTTAGCTACAGACTGTGGATGAACTCTATCTGAGGCTAATGTTCCAGCAGAGTTAGCTAAAGACTGTGGATGAACTCTATCTGAGGCTAATGTTCCAGCAGAGTTAGCTAAAGACTGTGGATAAACTCTATATGAGGCTAATGTTCCAGCAGAGTTAGCTACAGACTGTGGATGAACTCTATCTGAGGCTAATGTTCCAGCAGAGTTAGCTACAGACTGTGGATGAACTCTATCTGAGGCTAATGTTCCAGCAGAGTTAGCTAAAGACTGTGGATGAACTCTATCTGAGGCTCATGTTCCAGCAGAGTTAGCTAAAGACTGTGGATGAACTCTATCTGAGGCTAATGTTCCAGCAGAGTTAGCTACAGACTGTGGATGAACTCTATCTGAGGCTAATGTTCCAGCAGAGTTAGCTAAAGACTGTGGATAAACTCTATCTGAGGCTAATGTTCCAGCAGAGTTAGCTACAGACTGTGGATGAACTCTGAGGCTAATGTTCCAGCAGAGTTAGCTAAAGACTGTGGATGAACTCTATCTGAGGCTAATGTTCCAGCAGAGTTAGCTAAAGACTGTGGATGTGACTGTTGAAACAACTCATTTCTTTGGTAAGATAAAAAGAAACATAATTCATATAGAAGAAAACTTCCTCCTGAGTCAGAACTCTGAAATCAGCTAAAAGAAGAAAAGATGTTGCAGGATTTAACTGGAGTTTCATCCTCTGAAAGTCAGCAGGGTTACCCTTTAAGGCCTGTAAATTTCCACTGAGTCGTCACTGCGACAGATTAGAAAAGCAACGCATCACTTGACGGCTGACAAAACAGAAAGACAAAACGAGAGCGGGCTTCATTGTGTGCAGTGAGGCGACGATCACACAAAGAAAAGTCCTACGCATCACGGAAAACCCGGAAACAAGACCTGTCACAGTTATTCTGAAACGATGTTGGCTTCTGGAAGACTTCTGGAAGACTTCAAACTAAATCACAGTACAGATGTTGCCCATCACTGTTCTAACATGCAGGCGTGGATCTGATCCTTCAACTCTAACTTTGACTCTAATGTCCTGATATGAGAAGTCCAGCTGAGCTGGTTTTAGGTCTGGACCTGATGTCTGGATGAATAAAACCACTCTGACATCTGACAGAGCAGCCAATGGAAGCAGCTGGGCGACTTACTGAGGTCCAGCATGGAGGAGGGGAAGGAGTTGGCTCCATGGTAGGCCAGCAGGCTGATCTCTCGCTGCCGCTGCTGCTGCTGGACTCTGAGTTTGGCTCGACGGTGTCGGTACGCACAGCAGCAGCTGAACAGGATGAGGACGGTCCACAGCATCCAGAACCCTGATCACAAACAGAACACAACAGCTGATATCTCAGCATTCAGACACAGTTCAGAGGCAAAGCAATAGAACAGAACAGCTCAATATACACAGAATCTGAATGTTAAAGCATTATGCCGACGATGCACACGTTTATTTCATCGTCTACAGTCCCGTTCAAAGTCCTGATCCAGCCCTCATTTCTTTATGTTTTCTTTCTTTAACCTTCAAAGTGTCCATATCAGCAGTTCTGCAGCTTCCTGAAGCTCTTTCAGAGTTTCTCTTTGGACTTTTTCTGCTTCTTCCCTCATCTTCCGTCCAGTCCTTGTACCTGAGCATCTTCAGTGGAATGTGTTTTTTCTTTGTTCAGCCACTTAACTCTGAGCTGTGAACCATTCAGGCAGGAAAAAGGCTCCTAACTCAAGGGATGAACCAGTGTTGTGTCCACACAGAACAGACAACTGAGCAAAGAAGCCGTTTTAAACTGGATCTTTAGGCACTTTGTTCCCAGCAGCCTGTCACAGACACACATCATCTGTTCCCATTTCTTTAGCTGCATGTGTGAAAAACAGCAAAGATAACACAGTGTGACAGACAGAAAACAGGATTTCTGCAGCAACAAGGTGACACAGGAGCTGAGAGATGCATCTGGACCTTCAGCTGATCCATCTGCTGTTGGCCCAAGCCTCATCAGAAATGGGCTCCATGGAAGGGTGGCTGTCAGGAAGCCGTTCTTAAAGGAGAACTCCGGGGCATTTGAAGCGCGTTTCCATTGCTAGAGGTTGTCAAATACTGATAGTAGGACACAGAGAGATGCGTATCTGCGCTCCCTGTGTGGAGATCGCTCTGTCCGCACACCCTGTCATGCGAGGCTAATACGTGGTGGCTAAGGGGCAAGCGCTAACCCTTCCACGTAAAACAACAACTTGCACACTGCAGAAACGTCACACCACTTTATAACCCATCCGACAATAAAGTCACAAGCCTTACCATCAAAACCATATGCAGGGTTCTCACATTACTGGCATGGGGACGTTACAAAACAACTTTATAAACAGCATGTCACTCACCGGCTGGTTGTAGGCTCGCGCATGTGAAAGCCCAAAAGAGTCGATGGAGGATAATCCCATATACAAAACAATTATATTCTCTAGAAAAACTGCGTTCAAGTATTTAAAACGTTACAACAATATTACTGGGCATGTATTCTTGTAATGTTTTAAATACTTGAACGCAGTTTTTCTAGAGAATATAATTGTTTTGTATATGGGATTATTCTCCATCGACTCTTTTGGGCTTTCACATGCGCGAGCCTACAACCAGCCGGTGAGTCACATGCTGTTTATAAAGTTGTTTTGTAACGTCCCCATGCCAGTAATGTGAGAACCCTGCATATGGTTTTGATGGTAAGGCTTGTGACTTTATTGTCGGATGGGTTATAAAGTGGTGTGACGTTTCTGCAGTGTGCAAGTTGTTGTTTTACGTGGAAGGGTTAGCACTTGCCCCTTAGCCACCACGTATTAGCCTCGCATGACAGGGTGTGCGGACAGAGCGATCTCCACACAGGGAGCGCAGATACGCACCTCTCTGTGTCCTACTGTCAGTATTTGACAACCTCTAGAAATGGAAACACGCTTCAAATGCCCCGGAGTTCCCCTTTAAGGAAGGGAAACAGGGAGAAAAGGCTGAGCTGTGCCAAAGGACACAAGAAGTGGACTGAAAATCAGTGGCAGCAGGTCTGATGGAGGGATGAATCCTCCCCAGAGCCCGGAGCTCAACATTACTGAAGCAGTGTGGGATCATGTTGGCAGAGAACGCAACAAAAGGCAGCCCACATCCAAAGAAGAGCTTTGGGATGTCCTTCAAGAAGCCTGGAGAACTATTCCTGAAGACTCCTTAAAGAAAGGACAGAAAGCTCGTCTGAGAGGGTTCAGGCTGTGCTGGAGGAGAAAGCAGCTCAGAGCAGATATATTTTCTATCACTGCCTGTGAACTCAGTTTAGAAAATAACGTCCACAGATGCAGGTTAAAGCTCTCCACATGTGGCATCAGTGCCTCTGGAACTATAAACCTGCACATCTGGAAAGGCTCCATCAAAGCTCAAAGGTGTAAACAGCTGTTAGAGCAACATCTGCATCTTCTTCAGGGAAGGCCTTGCTTATTTCAGCAGGACAAAGAGTCCGGCTGCTGGACTGACCTGCTGTGGTCCAGATGTTTCACCACCTGAAAACATCTGGACTGAGCTGGTGCGGTCCAGATGTTTCACCACCTGAAAACATCTGGACTGACCTGCTGTGGTCCAGATGTTTCACCACCTGAAAACATCTGGACTAAGCTGCTGCGGTCCAGATGTTTCACCACCTGAAAACATCTGGACTGAGCTGCTGCGGTCCAGATGTTTCACCACCTGAAAACATCTGGACTGAGCTGCTGCGGTCCAGATGTTTCACCACCTGAAAACATCTGGACTGAGCTGCTGCGGTCCAGATGTTTCACCACCTGAAAACATCTTAAATACAACAAAGCAGAGCCAGGAGAATCCTCCATCAGACAGGAACGGGACACCGTTCCTCTGCCAGAGGTCCAGCAGCTGGGCTCCTCAGTTGCAGATGTTTACAGATGTTGCTAAAGGAAGAGGGGATGCTGCACAGTGGGAAACATGGAGCTGTTTTCACATTTTCCACAGCGTCCAGAGTTATTTTTGAACGTTTACTTCACGGCACCACTGCTGTTGAATAGTTGAACGGCTCAAAATGAACGATTCGAACTTTATTGGTTGAGAAAACGAAAAGCTTCTCGTGGAGTTTCACCAACAAACATTTCCTCTTAAATGAGGTTAATCAGTTTAAGTTAAGGAACGTGAAGACTTACACCAGAGCTCGTAGTAGTAGGTGCAGCAGCCGGTCTCTCCGCAGCAGTGTCCCGTCTCACACAGGTACCCTCCGTTGGCGTTGGCCCCGGGGCAGTACCGCGGTCTCCCCAGCAGGGGCAGGCTGCCACCTGAGTGGTACTCCATTGCACCCCTGCTCCGCCCACACTTAACCCCGGGCCACAGCTACCTGCTCACCTGGAGCCTCTAACGAGCTGTTAGCTGCTGAACGCTGAATCCTGGTCGCAGTCCAGCTACATCTTTAATGAAGTGATTTGTTTTCTGAATGAATTTCAGCTCTTAAAGCAGGAGCTTGTTTAAGCTAACCGTTAGCCGCTAACTACGAGCTTTCTTAAGGAAAATAATCAAATCTACATTTTCAGGTGAAGCTCTTGTTGTGTTGGTGAAGATCACAGTGACGCCACTGTTAGCCTGGCACTGTTAGCCTGGCACTGTTAGCCTGGCACTGTTAGCCTAAAACTATTAGCCTAAAACTGTTAGCCTGGCAGTGTCATTGTTCTGACAAACAAGCTAATAAGCTCATCAGATGTCAGTTAGCACCAAACAGAGCTGCGGTACAGCGCCCCCTGGAGGTGGATAAATAGCACCCTGACCTCACCAGGACCAGCAAACACAGCTGCTTCTAAGACTAAAAACTACAAAAACTCCAGCAGGAGAGGACCGGCTGACGGGCTGAGACAGGACGACGACCAATAGGAGGCCCTGAACTGGAGAGACAGAAAAAACAAAAACAAACAAACAATCGTTTATTGATAAATAACAGGACACACAGAGCTGTGAATACAGGCCTGATTGATATTCATCACTGCACCGACTCAAACCTCAAGAGACACAATGCTGCCACTCTGTCCACACACACACACACACACACACACACACACACACGTTCCACCACACTTATGGGGACCAGAGTGGTTTCCTGCACCATCAGGACGGGTCGGTTAAATCCGTCTATTGGAGCCCCAGCTGTCATTGGGCGAGAGGTAGAGTACACCTGGGCAGGTCACCAGTCCATCACAGGGCTGTCAATACAATTCTGATCCAATTAAAAAAATATCAAAGTAAGTTTTAAACATATCAGTATTTATTCTGGGCTGGAAGGTCGTCAGCTTTAACCTCATTCTGGACATCTGCTCGCCATCTCGTCCTTTTCCACTTCTTTCACTACTCTGGTTCTGACTAATGTTCATGTAAACACCTTTAAAAACAAGACTGGATTATAATCGGCTTGAATCAGACTGGATCTTTGGAGTTAAAATTTTTTTTTTAACTAAAAATATTTTGTTTTATTTATCTACAGCCATCGAATAAATGAAACTAAATTTAATGGAAAAATGCAAATATTTAAATTCTCAAAGTAAATTTCAAACCAAAATTAATTCTAAATGTTTGTTTACATCAAAACAATTAAATATTTCCACATTTGTTGCTTTAAAATGCTTCATGAGAATCATCACAGCACGTTCTGACGATAAGTTACAGTTATTACAGCCGATTCAATACTGAGTAATATCTGTTTAAGGGCTGCAAGTAAAAATAAAATAAAGAACAGACAGCAAAATAAAGACATATAGAAAATAATGAAACAGATGATATTTAAAGCAGAATCATCCATTTATTTGACTTTTCAATGAATTCCTAATTGCATTTTTCATTGTTAAAAATCATATTTCAGTTGCATTTATTGGTAAATAAATTTATTTATCAAGACATTTACATTTGTTTCTATGTTATTTAAATTCTAAAAGTTTCAGTCCTTCGTAAAGTGGAGCTGAAATTAGTTTAACAGTTTAACAGTCTTTAAATAAATGTATGATTTGACTTTCAAACACTAGTTTTTGGACTCTTGTTGATCACCAGTAGATTCAGAGCCTTAAAGTACATAAAGGAACAAACAATAAAGATGAATGATTCGTGACGCTCTCCCTTTATTTTCAGCCTCTCAACCAGATCGTTGCCACTGGCAGCAGATAAAGACGCACTCAACACTTTCTGTAAGTAAAGCTATTAAAAAGCCCAGAATTTAATTTCTGGGAGACAAATCGCACGATTCTTCATGTTTTTGTTTATGGGAATTTAACTGCATTAGATAAGAATTATGGAAGCTATAAAATCAGACAAATGTCCTTAATTTTAATTCACATTTGATCCAGAAAGAGCTTTAAATTATTACATGACTCTAAAGAAGAGAACATGCTTTGCCTTTTATCACTTTGACATGTGACCATCTGTTCGGTCGTTTATCACACGAGATGAAAAGGATTCGACGGAAATTCTGAACGTGTCAATTTGAAGATTTACATCTCTTTTGTTGAAATGGCATCGGTAATAAGCAGCCCACGCCTTCCTCTACTAATGCAGGTCCAAGCCTCCTCGTGATGGCAGCGAGTGGGAGGATGACAGAGGAGAGGGCGAAGGAGCGTCGCCCGGCTGCTAACTCCATCGTGTTGGTTTTTTTCTTTAGAAATAGCGAAAAGAACCGATAAGAGCGCTTAAAGAGGGTCAGGACATCAGATGATGGCTGACAGGCGTCACAATAAAGCAGCGAAAAGACGCCCGATCATCGCAGATAATTAGCTGTTAGATAAATGTGATTAATATAACATTTATAAGGTTCCTGCTAAGATTGTTGTACAAGCCGAGGAAATAATTCATCAACAGACATAAACTGTTTGTAGAAACTGAAATCACAATGAATTATGGGTAAGTGGGTTTGTTTATGCACCACACTGTAAAGATTTCACCCGACTTACTAACCTGTTTTTATCCTCATACTCTACAAATAGTCTATTTCTACTTAATACAACAAAATGAGGGACAGTTTTTTTGTTTTTAGCGTTTCAAAATGAGTAAATAAGTCATATAGAGACTTAAAAAAGCAGTGATTATGACTCCCTGTTTCATACACAGAGCTGAATGAATTTAAATGTTCGATAATTGGTTTCATTAGATGAGCCAAAAATCAAGGGTCAGGATTTAGCAGAGAATCAGACGTTAGCAACAACTGCTTTTCAGCTAATCTGGCACTCAGCAACTGTGTGTGAGCTTTCTTTGAACTTGAAATGTACCTTTTAATGAGCAGAAATCTGAGAAAAGTTGTGTATCAGGGTTATAAATCAAGACAAGTGAATGGATCTACGCTGTTCATCTTCATCTTCTAACCCCTAACCCAACCATTTGAACCAAACTAAGCCAAAGCTAACCAGGCAACAGGGACGAGTAGAGCTGAGACTATTTCTCAAGTAACTTGATTACAAAAAATCCTAATTGCAAGTGATTTCCTTCCTTTAACTCCCACCAACATGCGCTGCTCAACGGTCGCCCTGTTTCACACAGACAGTTATTACTGTCGCACAACATGCGCACGTTTGTAGCAGCTTGATTTGATGGAGGAAACTGGAGGAAACAACAAGGAGCAAAATCAGAGAAAAAGAGGAAAATGTCTAAAGCTTGGGAGCATTTCAAAGAAAAGAAAAGTACAGTGTGCCCATTGTAAAAGCCAGTTAGCTTAGCACGATAGCATTTTAATGGAAAATCAGTCGGCTTGTTAGCTGAGAAGGAAGCTAGCAGAGAACAGAAGGAAGCTAGGAGAGAACAGAAGGAAGCTAGCAGAGAACGGAAGGAAGCTAGCAGAGAACAGAAGGAAGCTAACAGAGAACAGAAGGAAGCTAGCAGAAAACAGAAGAAAGCTAGGAGAGAACAGAAGAAAGCTAGGAGAGAACAGAAGGATGCTAGCAGATAACAGAAGGAAGCTAGCAGAGAACAGAATTAAGCTAACAGAGAACAAAAGGAAGCTAGCAGAGAACAGAAGAAAGCTAACAGAGAACAGAAGTAAGCTAGGAGAGAACCGAAGGATGCTAGCAGAGAACAGAAGGAAGCTAGCAGAGAACAGAAGGAAGTTAGGAGAGAACAGAAGAAAGCTAACAGAGAACAGAAGAAAGCTAACAGAGAACAGAAGAAAGCTAACAGAGAACAGAAGTAAGCTAGGAGAGAACAGAAGGAAGCTAGCAGAGAACAGAATGAAGCTAGCAGAGAACAGAAGGAAGCTAGCAGAGAACAGAAGGAAGTTAGCAGAGAACAGAATGAAGCTAGCAGAGAACAGAAGGAAGCTAACAGAGAACAGAAGGAAGCTAGCAGAAAACAGAAGAAAGCTAGGAGAGAACAGAAGAAAGCTAGGAGAGAACAGAAGGATGCTAGCAGATAACAGAAGGAAGCTAGCAGAGAACAGAATTAAGCTAACAGAGAACAAAAGGAAGCTAGCAGAGAACAGAAGAAAGCTAACAGAGAACAGAAGTAAGCTAGAAGAGAACCGAAGGATGCTAGCATAGAACAGAAGGAAGCTAGCAGAGAACAGAATGAAGCTAGCAGAGAACAGAAGGAAGCTAACAGAGAACAGAAGGAAGCTAGCAGAGAACAGAAGGAAGCTAGCAGAGAACAGAAGGAAGCTAGGAGAGAACAGAAGGAAGCTAGCAGAGAACAGAAGGAAGCTAGCAGAGAAGAGAA
Source organism: Odontesthes bonariensis (assembly GCF_027942865.1). Taxonomy (NCBI): domain Eukaryota; kingdom Metazoa; phylum Chordata; class Actinopteri; order Atheriniformes; family Atherinopsidae; genus Odontesthes; species Odontesthes bonariensis. The sequence continues at coordinate 3,152,524 of NC_134524.1, forward strand.
GGAAGCTAGCAGAAAACAGAAGGAAGCTAGGAGAGAACAGAAGGAAGCTAGCAGAAAACAGAAGGAAGCTAACAGAGAACAGCAGGAAGCTAGCAGAAAACAGAAGGAAGCTAGCGGAGAACAGAAGGAAGCTGAGGCAACTTGTGTTAATTGTGTTGGACAAAAAGTGTCTAATTTCTATTGAAATGTCAGCTTAAATACCCGCTAACAGAAGCAGACCATCATATTGTCCTTAATGTACCCATCAGAGCAGCTTCAGCCTGTTAATGTGAACTAATATTCTGAGTCACATCAAAGTCCAACCAGAATAAAAACAGCTCATTTTATCAGACATGTTGTATCTTTAACATCCGAGGCTGCTGGTTAAGGTTAAGGTTAACTGCTGTAATTCTAAGTCGCTGTGCTGTCTGATAACAGACAATAAAACAGGAAATAAGAGTCTTTATTAGGATTTCAGCTGCATTAAAACACAGTTTATGAAAGCAGAGACAGCAGGAGAGAAGATAACAGATGTTAACACAGCTGGATGTTAGCTAGAAAGCTAATACCTACTGTTCTATAGTCCTGTTATCAATATCAGGAGGAGGAATGTTTTTAAATAAATATGAATTATGGCCACATATTTATTGGATTGCAGAGTCAGCAAAAATTTGATTTAATATGACACTTAAATGTATAAATTGTTTTTGCTCATTTGAGATGCAGTTCAATAATGTCTTATTTTCTGTAAAAGTAACCAGTGATTGGTTAATTTAAAGAGACTTCCTGATTTCACTTTGAATAGTTGTTATTGCTCTTCAGTAAAAGCAAAAGTATTTATTTTCCGATTACTCAACTGAATAACTGAGATAATACTTGATTACTTAAATAATTGTTTGCTGCAGCCCTACAGTACAGAATTACTCTACATGGGAGTAACATCCCAACATGCAAACTGGTGTGATGTCCCATCACATCCTCAGATGGCAACAAATACTACTAATAATAGCATTATTAGTAGTATTATCAATATTATTAGTGGAATAAAACAACACAATGTAGTATGAGGTGATGTAGAGGCTGACGATAGCTGGTTAGCATGCTAACTTTGGTAGAAACCAGCAAAACAAACACAGAAACACACAAGAACACATAACCTACAAATGAGTTACATTTATACACACAAAGTATTTGATTTAAACAGCTTTAAACTAATGCTTCTACATGTTAAAATGCTCATATTAAAAATATTACAGCTAAAGCCAACTCTAAAGATCCAGCCAAAAGTAAAAGAAAAGACCATGAAATGATACAGCTGACAAATAATAACAAAACTGCTGAAATTATTATAATAAAAACACATTTTCTGATCTATAAGCTGTTCAGTTCATTTTGGCTCGTGGGATCAAATACCTGCAATTCACCGACTGATTTCCTGCGTTTTAACCCTGGAAAGCAGCGACATGTCCTCACTTTGCACAGATGTGCTCACATCTGGGCTTTGGAGACACGCGCTGTGTTCCTCACATTCACACACGCACGCACGTAGTTGGGGCGACACCAAACAAACGTCGGTGGTCTAAAGAGTTTATAACCGGGCCAAGTTCCGGCTGCATGCTGCAATGCTGCACGCGCGCACACACGCACGCGCGCACACGGGAAACAGCCTGGTAAACATGTCGCCTGGTGGTCAGTGGACGCATCACGCGCATACATGGAGGCCGTGCGTAAAACGGCGGAAAATGTCAGAAAACAGCAAAACTCACTCAGATTATTTAACCCGCAGCGTCCCGAACACGCTGATTTACACCCGACCTGAGCGCACACAGCCCCGGGTTCGGTTTCACCAACAACGACCCCGCGGACGGACCCTGCAGCTGTCGTTAACCGTTAAACCGTTAAACCGTTAGCCGTTAACCGTTAAATCCCGCCCCACTCTCTCTGTAACTGAAACACCAAACCGACCGTTCCGCCTCCTGTGAGCCGCTCCGCGGGCCTCGCTGCTGCCGCTGCCGGGGTGCTTACTGCTGCTTTAGCGGGCTGTCGCTGTTCGGTACCGCCGGGGCCTCCTTTCCGTGTCTCTCCGGTCCCCCGCCTCCTCGTTCTCCCTCATCGGTGCGACCCTCCGCCAGCCCCGCCGCCATCAGCGCCAGCGGCACGTCAAGCCAGCGCGGCGCGAGACCACCCACTTCCGGTCTGTGGGGCCTTCAGAGTACAGACTAAAAACTGTCCTTAAAGCTGCAGTCTGCAGGATTTGTTGTTGTCATACGTAAAGTCCTACTTTTTGGCATTTTAAGAGTTTACATGATCTATCAGAACGCTTGAAGTTGAAAACGGTGACCTCCGTAGTTGCAAAATGCCAGAAATGCTTATTTTTTAACCGAAAGATAAAAAGTTATTCAACTTCCTGTCCCGCCCCATCAAAACACATGAGAACTCGTGCACGCCAGATGTGCGTACACGACTCCTCATTCATCAACTCACCTGTCATTTGCGATCATGGAAGACACAGTAAGTAGACTAGCCCGTAATGAAGTTCAATAGTCCAGATAAATAAGCGTGGGGACGAGCCTACCTTGTATCGCGCGTGCACAATCGGTGATTGACAGGCAGCAGAGCCCAGCTCGTAACCTGATTGGTTACCTTTTACCGGTCCGGTCTGCAATTTTGTAAACAAACCTGCTGGCTTTGGAGGGACCTAGCGGGACATATAGGGGACCTAGAGAACTCATTTTTTTTGTATTGGGGTATTTTATGTACTACTTTCAGAATCCCCGGACAGTTCCAGGCATTATGCTTGAAAAAGAGTTGCAGACTGCAGCTTTAAAGGGATAGTTCGCCTCTTTTGACATGAAGTTGTATGACATCCCATATCAGCAACATCATTTCTGAACATCTTCTTACCCCCTGCTGCGTCCTGTGAGCAGAGTTCCAGCCTCGTTTTGGTGTTGATGAAGGTAGTCCGGCTAGTTGGCTGGGGTTTAAAAAATAAAGCGTCTTGCTTCTCAAAACAATATGCGTTCAACAGAGTAATACATTTGCATCACAAAATGGTTCTCCAGGAAAAAGTCAGACCTCACAATCTCTTGGCCCTATTTTCTCTCCCTTCATATCATAAGCCCCTTTCACACTGAGGAATAACCCACGTTTAATCCGCGAATTTAGCGTGTCCACTGTTGCGTTCACACTGCCGACCCGGGCTGCCGCGTCAACTCGACTCGCCTTTCGACCCGCGTCGGACCCTAGTCTTTTTGCCGAGCCGAGTTTGGTGTGAACGCAATCGACGCGGGTCGGACGTGGGCGTGGGCGTGGCGTGATGTGAGGAGTTTAAAAGACAGAATGGACAGCTGATTCAGAACAACAGCGACAGGTGAGGACAAGTTTCACTCTGTTTTACTTCAAGTTCGAGACATTTTTGAAGATGGCCAACTGGGGAGACAAGGAGGTCCGCGAGCTCCTCAGCCTCCAGCAGAGGACGTTATTTACCGCCACATGTCGGGGACGGTGAAGGATGGACCTCTGCTGGAAGGGCTGGCGAGAAAGATGGGAGAGCGCGGTCATCTGGGGAGGAAGCCACTCTGTATTTAACCTTACCTCCGACGCATGGCTTGTGCCTACGTCATTGTACACGCCCAGCATTTTATGTGTTTCGTGTGACGCTCTGCCACTAGGCCACGCCCCCTGAACTCGGCTTCAGGCGACACGGGTCACCAACACGCCAAGCGTTCACATTGCTCGACGTGGGTCGAAGGTGCAATTTGGACCCGCTAGTCAGAGTTTATATATAAGGTCGTGGGATCATATTTATCATATTTATCATTTGTGACTTAAAATAAAAGCAGATGTTTGTTGAACATATTAGCTGTAACTCTTGTGTAAAGTGTCACTATATTCAGAAATGTTATATTCAGTTCAGTTAACTATGACAATGACTCATTAGGATGTGATATTGGCAGCTTGTTCAGGTCTTTTCAGTCAGAAAAAAATCTCCAGAAATATTCAGCTCAATTCATAAGTTTTAATCCTACTTTAAAAATAAAGTTACGTGTGTACAAATGATGGCTGAAGATAATAACTTAGATGTTAATATAAATGACTGTGTGTGATTTTTTAATATTTGACGAGTTTTAATGCGGTAAAAGTGACATTTTCCACTGAAAACTTTAATTTTGTAAAGCTTAAAGGTGCTAAAGCAAACCGGAAGTTGCCCGGGTGTTTGTTTTTGACACCTCGACAGCCCGCCATGACAGCCAGCAGCAGCCCCTGCAGCACAGACCGTCCGGCGGCCCTCAAACCACCGAAGAAACGTCCGAAACGAGCCGCCGCCTGACCTGTGGCGTTATTCTGACCGCCACATCGGTGACCACGTGTTTGATTTCCACCAATAAAAAGCACTTTCACACCGAGGCCCGTCAGCCAGGAGGACAAAAACACGAGTTCACCCGCACGGTGCTCATAATGAGCCGCCTCAGCGAGGCCGAGCAGCTGAAACAGAGGGGCGCACTGGCATCTGATTGGTCCGCAGCCCGCCTCCTCTGACCAATCAGAGCGCACGCTGAGGGAAGCTGCCGCTCCCTAGCAACAAGAGAAAAGTTCTTCATTTCTTGGAGAGCTCGGAGCAGCATTTTCCTTCCGGCGGACAAAAAGAGCAGAAAAAGATGATTACCACATTTCTTCCTCCAACACTTTATTTTCTGGATCAAACCTAAATACTTTAACTTGTGTTCAGTTCAAGGATTTTACTTTAAAATGTCCTAATATAATTATATTATAATATAATATTATAATGTCCTTAATCACATTTTAACTCCTGATTTTATTTATTGTTCTTATTTATTTCTTTTTTGTTTAAAATTTAAATCGTGCTTTTTATTTCTACTGTTTTAATGTCGTAAAGCACTTTGAATCGCCCTGTAGTTGAATTGTGCTGTACAGATAAACTTGCCTTGCCTTGCCTAATATGTGTAAGTAAAGTTAAACTGCATTTATTACTGAGTTCTGAACGCTTACAGGAAAGATCTTTATATCCTCAGATTGGTGTCAACATGTTGGAAGTTTAGCTCGTTACATTTTTCTCTTTAAACTAGACTTAGAATGGGAAGAGCAATAAGAGAATACGCAGGTTGTTCCAATAAATTATCCTTTCTCGTCCATTTATAACATTTTATTGGAGCCGTTATATCCCGAATATCCACTGGAAAAATGATCCCGCATAAATATTTAATCGTAAACAAGGTGAAGGAAGTGTCATTTCAAATTCTCCATAAAATTGACCCTGCTAAGCACTATAAATACTAATTCCAGTTTCTGTGATGGCCTTCCAGAAACTGTGACGCGTCTATTTTGGCTCCGCCCCTTTCACACGAAGGTTTTGGATGGAGATTAGCAGGTTTATTAATGACCATATTTTAAGGGATTTTTCTTTATGCTGAGAAATTGTTTTATTTTGTTTCGATAGATTCCCCAGAAAGGAAGCTAAATGTTTTTTTTTTATATAATAAACTTGCTTATTCTTTTTGCTAAATTTTATATTCATAAATGGAAATTTGCTAATAACACGCCATATTTTCCCCATTTTATTAAGGCTATAGAACTATATTTTAAATCAATAACAGACTCTACTAATGAAACGGCTCTTAGGACATTTTCTATATGTACATCTTTGCATGTTTTCATCTAACACCCCTGGTTGTTTGTTTGTTTACTGTCATGTTATATTGTTTTCTTCATTCGTTTTTTTATTGTATACTTATTTATGTTTAAATAAAGTATTATAAACAAACAAAAACTAGACTTTACACGTTGGCTTCCTGCACACCTGAGGAGGACTTTACTGGTCACATGACCCGTGGGTGACGTATGAAAGTTCAGCACCATGGACAGCACTCACTGATTCAGCTCCGACACGAAGTGACCAAACTCTGTTAAAAAATCAGGCAGTTTAAGTTTAACTTGATGGAAACAAACACAAAGTCATTATAAAATGTCTGATTGTGATTATTTCTTAAATTTTGATAAGTTATTAATAATTCAGCGTTATCATGAAAACAATATCTGACTCAAGTTTCAAACCTGAAGCCTGTCACCTGATCGACTGGAAGCAGCCAGCAGGTGGCAGCGCATCATCACGGTTCAACAGACTACAATCCATCATCAAGGGAGGAAACTTTCAGTTTGGATCCACTGATGTTGAGAGGAAGCTTCATTCACCGTTTTATTTTGGTTAACTTGATCTGTTATACCAACATCATTCTGTATCCACAAGTCTAAAGTCTTTGTTTTTTAAACAGTACATCTCTTCGGTTCATGCCTGTACGAATAAAAAAGCTGCTAAAATGTTTAAAAACATTTGTAAAATTTACAAGATTGTTCTTCAAACTTGACAAAGATGTCGCTCTATTTTAATGCCAGGAACTCAGAGCTTACAGAATGTGCGGCCATCACTCCAGTTATCATAACAATTGTCACTCCTCCAACCCCAGGGCTCCACCACGACCCCTTGTGGATTGGAGTGGTATTACAATTGAGTATTATGTGACCCATGTAATCAAGATACTTCCCTGGTATATATTCTAAAATGTATAACTACAGACTTTTTGTGTTTCAATAAAGTTATTCGAAATATTTCCCATCGATTCTTCCAATCAGATGATCAATAACTTTAATAAAACATCAAGGCAGAATAATGAATCTACGCATTAACAGCTGAGGGAAGGTTTCCAAACAGCTGGATTCACATACAGAAACATTTTTAAAATGGACTGAACTTAATTTTTTGGGGGGAATCTCAACGCACTTTAGCAAACAGATTCTGCATGTTGTTGCTACTGTTTCTGCGGGAGCAGAAAGAAGAAGGTTTGATGAGAAAGAAGAGAGGAAATGATCCAAAAAGTACGATAAAACATCACAGAAGAGAATAAATGTGTCACAGAGAAAGTTTCTTAATAGTCTTCAGGACTAAATGAGTGATTTCTGAAAGCTGCGGCTGCTCAGAGGTGGAAGTTTGTGTTGTGGAGATGAGATGAACAAAGTGGGTCGACAGGCTGACACAGAGCCAAAGAAACCCTTTTTAATGCTGTCCTGAGTCAAACTCCAAGTTCATGTCATGAATATGAAGCTTTCAGATAAAACACCAGCTTAACAACTCCAGGTGTGACCCGTAAAGATTATAAGGTTCCCCGGCTGCTGAACTTTTCCTCTGACCAATTACAGGAGGAAAGTCTGGCAAAGGCAGAAGTTATTCTCATATTCAGAGCCGGGCACCTCATTGTACGATGATTGATTGATTGATTGATTGATTGATAGATAGATAGATAGATAGATAGATAGATAGATAGATAGATAGATAGATAGATAGATAGATAGATAGATTATTTCTTAACATGTATAAAAAGAAATTGTATGTACCTATTTGTACATACAAAAGAAAGAAAAAGAGAAATTAAAAAAAATTCAATCACATAAAGTGCTAATACATAACAAAACCCCACACATTTTAGTTTCCCACCCTTTTAACTACTCTTCAGTTTTTAAATATCCTAACGACAATACACCTATATAAATATATGCCATATATACACTTCCTAAATATATAAATAAATAAATAATCACAAAAATAAATAATAAATACAATTTTATGGGCGGGGCTAAGTTCGGCTGGCACCCAGGCTATCAAAAATGACTCTTTGTACCCTAGTGGTGTACAGCCCACATGGAAACATAAACAAAAATAAAGTATGACTTTTTCTAATGATGGGGTCCCTTTAGGAAAAGTCATAAAATTTCAAGTTGGAAAAAGATAGTTTAAGGTATTTTTTTCTACATTAAACATGGTAGTGGGTCACTTTTGACCCGCAAGACAACAGAAGGGTTAAACCTGCTGAAGAAGTGGAGAAATTCACCGAACCAGAGCTGTGACGTAGTTCTAATGCTGCATTCAATCTCTCGGAAGTAGGAAATCTAATATTAAGATCATGCGATTTTCAACTTTTTTGATGCTCAAAATATAGAAACAAACTAATCCAACAACTTTATTTTACTGTTTAACTATCACTTGTGGTGGGAAGTGAATTGCGGAGCTTTTTATTTCGTCTTTCATGTTTTGAAGGTAGAAGTTCAGAGTTCCTCTGCTGTCCTTGAACGCAGCACATACGCTCCCGCCTCTACCGGCTCGAACTTTGCGGAGTTGAAGTCCAACCTGAACTTGACGTTTATGAACGTGTAAACTTGTAAAATGAAATTGGCTCAGGTTGTCCTCCTCTGCGGCTGTTTTGAGCTCTTTTTCTTTACTCCTCTGCCGGAAGGTGAGCTCGCTAAATGAAAACACTGAAGCATTTTGTGTGTTGTGACGCAGCTTTCTGCAACTGGACCGTTATACAGTTTACTCTGTAATCATGACAACGCACAACAGTAAGCTGCAAGATAACGTATTTATACACTGATAGTAATATTAATGTGGTTACTTTTAATGCCGATATACAGAGAAGACTGTTTTACACTTGTTGAGCTTTAAAGTTATGCTCTATCTTAAACGATACTTATCTAGGCCGGCAGGCAAATTTAAAATATCCGGTCTGCTTATGGAGTTTGGTGAAGAAAGGTAGAAGCAGCGACATTCGGCTTGTTGTTCGCCTGGATTTAAAGATTGATAGCTTTAACATAACTGGATGAAACTGTGAAAATCTCCCCCAGACACTGAGCCGTTTTCTGATCAAACTGTTTGATAAAATTAGTGGAATAAATGTCACATAATATTCCGTCTTTCACTTTCACACCAGCCTCAGAAACAGACGCGTGGCCACCTGTTAAAGGGGAAATCCGCCATTTCTGTTCAGAGATTCAAACACAAGTCTTTACACAGACCATCAAAAGTGAGGAAAAGTGCTTTAAAATGTTTAATTAGAATGACCCCTTCAGGAAATATGTGAATATGATTTAAAACTTGATGAATATGATTAGAAATGAGTTCTGATTGAGCTGAACTCAGGATGAATATGGTTTAAAAGTTCATTTCACCACCAGGATGAAGCTGATAAATGAGCTCAGCAGCGTGAAAGTATTGTGACATGATAATGAGGAGCGGTGTTGTGTTAAACACACCTTATCCACACGGTTACAGAACCGAACCATTCAGCTGGAAAGCTTCAGCTGACAAAGTAATGCTGGAGATATAATGTTCATCTTTCAGAGAGGAACAGCAATAACTCCTTAGAAGCTGGTGTACGGCAGCTTCATTAGCTCAGCTGTTTGCGTTAGCTGCTGCTAAAGGAGAAAATAACTCAGTAAATAAACCAGGAGGAGTTAGGCAAGGCAATTTTATCTGTAGAGCACAACTCAAAGTGCTTTACAGCTACATAAAATCACAAGAAGGCTATAAAATCATTCCAAAAAAACATAAAAAATAATCATTAATTAATTAAAAAGTGAAGAGTGCAGGTAAAATACTTTCAGGTGTCATATGCACAGCTAAACAGAACTGTTTTCAGCCTGGATTTAAACATTGTCAGAGTTGAGGCCTGTCTCACATCTTCTGGAAGACTGTTCCAGATGTTAGGAGCATCAAACTGAAACGCAGCCTCAGCTTGTTTAGTCCTGACTCTGGGCACCAGCAGGAGACCCCTCCCTGGGGCAGGAGACCCCTCCCAGAGGCAGGAGACCCCTCCCTGGGGCAGGAGACCCCTCCCAGAGGCAGGAGACCCCTCCCTGGGGCAGGAGACTCCTCTCAGAGGCAGGAGACCCCTCCCTGGGGCAGGAGACTCCTCTCAGAGGCAGGAGGCCCCTCCCTGGGGCAGGAGACTCCTTCCTGGGGCAGGAGACCCCTCTCAGAGGCAGGAGGCCCCTCCCTGGGGCAGGAGACCCCTCTCAGAGGCAGGAGACCCCTCCCTGGGGCAGGAGACTCCTCTCAGAGGCAGGAGGCCCCTCCCTGGGGCAGGAGACCCCTCTCAGACCTCCCTGGGGCAGGAGACTCCTCTCAGAGGCAGGAGACCCCTCTCAGAGGCAGGAGACCCCTCCCTGGGGCAGGAGACCCCTCTCAGAGGCAGGAGACCCCTCTCAGAGGCAGGAGGCCCCTCCCTGGGGCAGGAGACCCCTTCCTGGGGCAGGAGACCCCTCTCAGAGGCAGGAGGCCCCTCCCTGGGGCAGGAGACCCCTCTCAGACCTCCCTGGGGCAGGAGACTCCTCTCAGAGGCAGGAGACCCCTCTCAGAGGCAGGAGACCCCTCCCTGGGGCAGGAGACTCCTCTCAGAGGCAGGAGACCCCTCTCAGAGGCAGGAGGCCCCTCCCTGGGGCAGGAGACCCCTTCCTGGGGCAGGAGACCCCTCTCAGAGGCAGGAGGCCCCTCCCTGGGGCAGGAGACCCCTTCCTGGGGCAGGAGACCCCTCTCAGAGGCAGGAGGCCCCTCCCTGGGGCAGGAGACCCCTTCCTGGGGCAGGAGACCCCTCTCAGAGGCAGGAGGCCCCTCCCTGGGGCAGGAGGCCCCTCCCTGGGGCAGGAGACTCCTCTCAGAGGCAGGAGGCCCCTCCCTGGAGCAGGAGACTCCTCTCAGAGGCAGGAGGCCCCTCCCTGGGGCAGGAGACCCCTCTCAGAGGCAGGAGGCCCCTCCCTGAGGTGGGCAGGAGACCCCTCCCTGAGGCAGCAGACCCCTCCCTGAGGTTCTCAGAGCCCGAGTTGGTTCATATGGCTCTAACATGTCAGAGATGTACTTTGGCGCTTGACCGTGAAGAGACTTGTACACAAGCAGAGCTGTTTTAAAGTCTATTCTCTGAGCGACAGGAAGCCAGTGCAGAGACCTGAGCACTGGACTAATATGGTTGTATTTCCTGGTTCTAGTCAGGACTCGAGCAGCAGCGTTCTGGATGTACTGCAGCTGTCTTACAGCCCGTTTAGAGCCCAGTGAGCAGGCCGTTACAGCAGTCTAACCTGCTGGAGACAAACACATGGATCAGTCTTTCTAAGTCTGCTTTAGACACTATTCCTTTGATTCTGGCAATGTTTTTTAGGTGGTAAAAAGCTGCTGATGTTACAGATTTAATGTGGCTGTTAAAGTTCAGGTTCAGGCTCTGAGAGCTGGACCTGATCCCTCCTTTTGGCTCAGTTCTTCAGGGGCAGGTGACTCCAGACCTCCTCATACTTGCTCCAAGCAACAGAAAAAAGGGATTTTATTCACATGAAGTCGCCTTTAAATGTCTTCTTTTAAAAGCCAGCTTCCATAAGTGTTGTAAACCCGCAGGTGCGCCTCTGCAGACCGACTCGCCTGCCACGGTGTTCGCGGCGGTCGGCGGGGACGCCGTTCTGCCGTGTGGCTCCACAGCTGTCAGACTGTCACATGTCACAACACTGGAGTGGGAGCGCCTGGACGGCCCGTCCCAGCGGGTGGTCCACACCGTGCGAGACGGCCAAGAGCTGGAGCTGGAGAAGGCGTCCGAGTACAGCTCCAGGACGCACGTGATGGAGGACGGATCCCTGAGGCTGCGCCACGTGGGACGGGACGACACCGGCAGCTACAGGTGAGTGCACAGCTGCTCCAGATGTGGATCCGTCCACATCTTTTCTTCCCGTTTCTTTTCTCCTTGAAACAAAAAAGGGAAACACGATCGAATCCGAGCTGTTTCCGTTTGACCTTCACTTAGAAGAGTCTTTATTCTGAGACCGATTCTTCCTCTCAGTCTTCTTCCTCTCAGTCTTCTTCCTCTCAGTCTTCTTCCTCTAAGTCTTCTTCCTCTAAATCTTCTTCCTCTCAGTCTTCTTCCTCTCAGTCTTCTTCCTCTAAGTCTTCTTCCTCTAAGTCTTCTTCCTCTAAATCTTCTTCCTCTCAGTCTTCTTCCTCTCAGTCTTCTTCCTGGTGACTTTTCAGGAACTTTGGGACTTTTTTTGACCAGATTCTGTCCATGAAAACCATGAAAATCCTTAAAAATCATCCGAATAGCCCAAAAAAAGCGCCTCCGGTCCTGCTGCGGCTGCAGCTCAGCCAGATCACCTAAAGACATTCTGGATGTGTTGAGTTAGGCAGAACCGGAGCTGCTTCCCTGTCAGGATACATTCTCAGCCATTAAACTGCTTCTTTGTGTTAAAGGGTCCCTAAAGCCAAACCGAAGTGTCCCGAGGTCTTCATGTGGTCGGATATAGAGTCCAGAATGAATTTAATCAAGCCAGTACCTTTCCGGAAATGTTGCTGCTGCAGCTGCCGCTTAAGACCGTGGTGAAGTTGGTTTGATATTGGATATTCGACAGATATTCACAATAAGGAAATAAGGTGTCTTTTTTTTCAAACCGGTTTGGCTTTAGGGACCCTCTACTCACTACCACGTAAGTGTTATGTTGTTTGGAGCTGTAGAAGAGGGATAAAAACAGTGTTTTGTAGCGGTGACATGATATGCCCCTCTGACTTCCAGGCTAACGACTTTTGGCTAAAAACGGTCAAATCGAAATTCTCAAAACACATCCGAATGACATGATTTTGATGTCAACTCAACGTATGTACTCCCAACATCCCGTAAATTGATCCAAAGTGCATTTTACTCCGGATTATCCCTTTAAAGCTTCTGAAATACTTTGGACATAAATGAGGTTTCTAAGCCTGAGTGGAACCTGTTCCTCTGCTTCTTCTGATCCAGGTGTGTCGTGAAGGGAACCCCTGTGGAAACAGTCGTCTCCCTGAGAGTCGGTAAGAAGAGCTTTGGGCTCCGGGGGCTCGGTTTAGGAGTCGGGCTCCACCTGAGCCTTTGGTTTAGCTTTATTTAACCTCAGAGACTCACCTGTGTTGTTCTGACTGTGCAGGCGAGGTGTCGGAGCTCCACCTGAGTCTTTAGTTTAGCTTTATTTAACCTCAGAGACTCACCTGTGTTGTTCTGGCTGTGCAGGCGAGGTGTCGGAGCTCCACCTGAGCCTTTAGTTTAGCTTTATTTAACCTCAGAGACTCACCTGTGTTGTTCTGACTGTGCAGGCGAGGTGTCGGAGCTCCACCTGAGCCTTTAGTTTAGCTTTATTTAACCTCAGAGCCTCACCTGTGTTGTTCTGACTGTGCAGGCGAGGTGTCGGAGCTCCACCTGAGCCTTTAGTTTAGCTTTATTTAACCTCAGAGACTCACCTGTGTTGTTCTGACTGTGCAGGTGAGGTGTCGGAGCTCCACCTGAGCCTTTAGTTTAGCTTTATTTAACCTCAGAGACTCACCTGTGTTGTTCTGACTGTGCAGGCGAGGTGTCGGAGCTCCACCTGAGCCTTTAGTTTAGCTTTATTTAACCTCAGAGACTCACCTGTGTTGTTCTGACTGTGCAGGCGAGGTGTCGGAGCTCCACCTGAGTCTTTAGTTTAGCTTTATTTAACCTCAGAGACTCACCTGTGTTCTGACTGTGCAGGCGAGGTGTCGGAGCTCCACCTGAGTCTTTAGTTTAGCTTTATTTAACCTCAGAGACTCACCTGTGTTGTTCTGACTGTGCAGGCGAGGTGTCGGAGCTCCACCTGAGTCTTTAGTTTAGCTTTATTTAAACTCAGAGACTCACCTGTGTTGTTCTGACTGTGCAGGCGAGGTGTCGGAGCTCCACCTGAGCCTTTAGTTTAGCTTTATTTAACCTCAGAGACTCACCTGTGTTGTTCTGACTGTGCAGGCGAGGTGTCGGAGCTCCACCTGAGCCTTTAGTTTAGCTTTATTTAACCTCAGAGACTCACCTGTGTTGTTCTGACTGTGCAGGCGAGGTGTCGGAGCTCCACCTGAGTCTTTAGTTTAGCTTTATTTAAACTCAGACTCACCTGTGTTGTTCTGACTGTGCAGGCGAGGTGTCGGAGCTCCACCTGAGCCTTTAGTTTAGCTTTATTTAACCTCAGAGACTCACCTGTGTTGTTCTGACTGTTCAGGCGAGGTGTCGGAGCTCCACCTGAGCCTTTAGTTTAGCTTTATTTAACCTCAGAGACTCACCTGTGTTGTTCTGACTGTGCAGGCGAGGTGTCGGAGCTCCACCTGAGCCTTTAGTTTAGCTTTATTTAACCTCAGAGACTCACCTGTGTTGTTCTGACTGTGCAGGCGAGGTGTCGGAGCTCCACCTGAGCCTTTAGTTTAGCTTTATTTAACCTCAGAGACTCACCTGTGTTGTTCTGACTGTGCAGGCGAGGTGTCGGAGCTCCACCTGAGCCTTTAGTTTAGCTTTATTTAACCTCAGAGACTCACCTGTGTTGTTCTGACTGTGCAGGCGAGGTGTCGGAGCTCCACCTGAGCCTTTAGTTTAGCTTTATTTAACCTCAGAGACTCACCTGTGTTGTTCTGACTGTGCAGGCGAGGTGTCGGAGCTCCACCTGAGCCTTTAGTTTAGCTTTATTTAACCTCAGAGACTCACCTGTGTTGTTCTGACTGTGCAGGCGAGGTGTCGGAGCTCCACCTGAGTCTTTAGTTTAGCTTTATTTAACCTCAGAGACTCACCTGTGTTGTTCTGACTGTGCAGGCGAGGTGTCGGAGCTCCACCTGAGCCTTTAGTTTAGCTTTATTTAACCTCAGAGACTCACCTGTGTTGTTCTGACTGTGCAGGCGAGGTGTCGGAGCTCCACCTGAGCCTTTAGTTTAGCTTTATTTAACCTCAGAGACTCACCTGTGTTGTTCTGACTGTGCAGGCGAGGTGTCGGAGCTCCACCTGAGCCTTTAGTTTAGCTTTATTTAACCTCAGAGACTCACCTGTGTTGTTCTGACTGTGCAGGCGAGGTGTCGGAGCTCCACCTGAGCCTTTAGTTTAGCTTTATTTAACCTCAGAGACTCACCTGTGTTGTTCTGACTGTGCAGGCGAGGTGTCGGAGCTCCACCTGAGCCTTTAGTTTAGCTTTATTTAACCTCAGAGACTCACCTGTGTTGTTCTGACTGTGCAGGCGAGGTGTCGGAGCTCCACCTGAGTCTTTAGTTTAGCTTTATTTAACCTCAGAGACTCACCTGTGTTGTTCTGACTGTGCAGGCGAGGTGTCGGAGCTCGAGCTGAGCGTCCACCGCACATCCACCAACGAGCTGTTTGTGCTGTGCGAGTCCAGCGTCCGGGACCTGCCGGTGAGCATGTTTCTGCGGGACGCCAGCGGGCAGGTCCTGACCGGGAGGTCGGCCGGGCCGGAGAGCCTCCGCGTGGTCAGCGTCAGCGGGAAGGTGGCGGCGCCTGAAGGTCAGTGGCTTTTCAGGCTTTAATCAAGAAAAATGTAAATTTTCTCATCAGGACAAAGTGGAAACAGGTGTTTAATTTGAGCGATTTAACTTAAGAGGACGGTTCTGTTTGATCTATGTCCCATAAAACCATCTGTTGTGGCCGACATGAGACCACCTGTGTTTCTGAGGCTCATTACACCTGAAACCAGGCGCGTAACTATAGCAGGTTCAGCCGGTTCAGCCGCACCGGGGCCCGTGGCCATTGCAGGGCCCGTTTATTCTCCACTGAGCTGTCATTCGGAATTTCAGTGCAACGAAATTCGGCACGCCCCTAATTCACGATGCAGGATTTATTCTACGCTCACCCGTCATCAGCTGAGCTCTCAGTCAGTGGCACTTCAGTACCCTGGCCAGCGACGGTCACCTTGCCGGTGGCAAGCAAATCTAAGCTTCTCCGCACGTCCCACGGACCCCGTGCAGCACTTCATGATCTGTCAGCCGCTCGGACAGCTCTGTTCGCGAGAACCGCACGATCACAAGAAGCCGGCTGCCGCCGGGCCGTTCTCTACAAGAACGAAGATGTAAGCATAGGCCTACATGTTTATCCAAATTTCAGATCGTGAACCGGTGAAATAAAATGAAATGGTCACCATTGTTTGTTGTCATTATCTTTCTCAAAAGTGCGCGAAAAAGTGTTGTTTCTATGGAGATTACAAAGAATTCTGGGTATCTATGCTGCTGATCTCGGTAACTCGGATACATCTCCGTTATCGTTGCGAGCGAAACAATGCCCTTCAAACACAAAAGCGGCTCCCAGAAGCGACAGGAGCGCAGGGAGGAACAGGACAGGGTGGCAAAACTGCCAAAACTGGACAAATTCGGGTTTACCACCAAGAGCAGTGAGAAGAACAGAACAACACCTACACCTAGCGGCGACTGTGAAGAACCATGCAACAGGTGTGAGCTCAGGATCAAACATGTTGGATTTTACCTACAACAACATAGAAAGGGTATTCATTGTAGAACGTAGAATCCACCGAGATACATATAATCACACAGATCTGACATATGATCGCTGCTAGTAGATAAGCTAAGTGTTAGCTATTTGAACGTTAGCATGTTACAGTGTACCGATAGAATGAGGCTTCGGGAGGGAGGTTTACTAACGTTCTACGCCGAACTCTAGTTGGCAGTTGTCATCCGTTACACCAGCGCTTGTTAGCCTAGTCCTATAGTAAACTGCATGCTCATTCTAAATTTCGATTCGTATAATCTTTGTTGCAGCTCTCAACAGAAAGAACCAGAAACTAGCGATGAAGTCAGTGGCGCAGGTGACCTGTCTGCAGACGAAACTGTTAGTGGTAAACAGGCGTCAGGCAGTGACAGTGCAGAACAGGAGCTGGACAGGACAGGAGCGGGGGAAGAACGTTATCCTACAGACAGGGGACACTTTCAAGAACATGTCTTGGACGCTTCTGTTAAAAACTACATTTTAACAATGGGTTCATGTAAACCTAGCGGCCCTTTTCCTAAAAATAGACACAATCGCTCTTTTTCTGATGTGTTTTATCATACCCAAACAAAGGCAGGTGTCAAATTGCCACGGATGTGGCTTTGCTATTCACCAAAATTGGATTGTGCTTACTGTGAACCATGCTGGCTATTTGGAGATCGCCGTTCATCGCATTATAATAACGCATGGGTGAATGGAGTAAATGATTGGGGCCATTTGTCGCAAAAAATTTAATGTCACGAGTCCTCTCAGCCACATGTAGCAGCCTGTGTTGTGTTTGAGCAATGGAAGCTCCATGGTACCATTGACAAAGATTTGGAGAGGAATGTGCGTAATGCCGCGCTTTTTTGGCGAGGAGTGCTGGAGCGCATAGTCAATGTTACACTTACTCTGGCGTCTTGTAACCTTGCATTCAGGGCTCATCGGGAGGTACTGGGACAGCCCAATAGTGGGAATTTTCTTTCTATAATTGAGCTGCTCGCGGGTTACGACCCTTTACTGAAAGAGCTCATAAGCCGACCACAGGGTTCCATTAAATACCTAAGTCCAGCTATCCAAAACGAGCTCATTCACATACTGTCCTTGAGAGTTCAGCACGCAATCACAGCTGATATTAATGAAGCTCCGTTCTTTTCCATCATAATGGGTAGCACACAGGATATGTCCAAGCACGACCAACTCAGCCAAGTATACAGATATGTAACAATAGTTCGAAATGCGATGGACAAAGCTGTCGATGTAAAAATAATGGAGTCGTTTCTGGGATTTGTGGAGACCGTCGATACATCCGCAAGTGAGTTGGCAGTTAATGTGCTGGACAGCATCACGCGCAACGGTCTTGACTTATCAAAATGCCGTGGGCAGGGTTACGACAGAGCCGCAAATATGAGTGGCATTTACTCAGGGGTGCAGGCCAGAATACGGGAGAGTGAGCCGCTTGCGACATATGTTCACTGTGCAGCGCACAATTTGAATTTGGTTTTGAATGATGCAGTGAAAAACATCCCAGAGATTGACCGGTTTTATGACACCATAGAACACATCTACACATTCTTTGGAACCAGCATTAAAAGATGGAACATGCTCAGTGGCATAATAACAGCAGATGGCTCAGATCACCCAGATGTGACTCTGAAGCGATTATGCCCCACTCGCTGGTCCTCCAGATTCGATTCCCTCAGTGCTATACGGTACAGGTATGTGGATGTAATGCGGGTGCTGACAAAAATAGCTCTGACAAGCGACAAAAGGGATGAGCGTAACGAAGCCGCTGGGCTTACGAAATTGATGGAAAAATTTAATTTCATTTTTTTGCTCGTCGTGCAGACAAAAGTGTTGGAGACTGTCAATGCTGTGTCAAAAACACTTCAAAAGACAGACACAGATTTGCAGACCGCAATTCAGTTACTAGAAAACTCGATACAAGTCATCTCTGAGTACCGTGGTGCATTTGACCAGGCCAAGACTACAGCGCAGACGCTCGCAAGTAAATGGGGGGTTCAGAGCGCATTTGAAAATGTTAGGGCAAGGAGAGTGAAGCGTCACTTTGACGAACTGTCTGAAGATGAGCGTTTTACCGACGCAGAGAGTTACTTCAGAGTGCATATATTTAATGGCACTCTGGACATAATAAACGCCCAACTCTCACAAAGATTCAAAAGTATGCGGGAAACGTGTCGTTTGTTTGAAGCTTTGCGTCCTACCACCCTTCAGCTCGCAGGAGATGATGACCTGTTTGCAAAAGCGAAGCGTTTATCTGATTATTATGCCAGGGACATCGCACCAACGTTGCCAAGTCAACTCCTCTCATTTAGGTCGTGTTTCAAATCAGAGATTGCGCAAAAAACATCCATTTTACAACTGGCCAAAATGCTTGTGGTGGATTATGATACGGTAACATCCACATTCGGTGAAGTGTGCACTGCGCTCATGCTGTTTCTCACACTACCTGTGACTGTGGCAACAGCTGAGCGATCTTTTTCTAAACTGAAACTTATAAAGACATACCTAAGGAGCAGCATGGGGCAGGACAGACTCAGTGGGTTAGCTATACTATCCATTGAAAACAGGAGAGCCAGAGCATTAAATATTGGTGACATCGTTGATGATTTTGCACAACGCAAGGCTCGTAAAATGGCATTCTGATTAATGTAGCCTACATTGATGTTCGTATGATTTTTTCTTTGTTTCTGCACAGTTGTATGAATATTTTTTTTCTTTGTTTC
This sequence comes from Odontesthes bonariensis, assembly GCF_027942865.1. Lineage (NCBI taxonomy): Eukaryota > Metazoa > Chordata > Actinopteri > Atheriniformes > Atherinopsidae > Odontesthes > Odontesthes bonariensis. Next base: position 3,171,347 of record NC_134524.1, read on the forward strand.
TGCACAGTTGTAAAGCCCAAGTTCAGTTTCTGCGCAGTTCAGCAGAAGGCGAGGTTTCAGCGCTTTGAGCCTATCCATGGCATGCGCTAATGTCAATGCTGTATATATTTGATTACCGTATAGGCCTATTAATAAAAATGATTTGTATAGTTTTCCCATATTATTGACTCAATATTGTGGAGTATGTTTTTATGTACAACAATATAAACTACTTCTGTAGGCTATCTTTGATCCTTGAGGATTAGGCACCCTTATGTTAAGTCCCCCCTTAAATGTCACTATGACCACTAGAGGGCCCGTATTCCACATGTCGCACCGGGGCCAGCTTCTTACGCGACTGCCTGAAACGGTTGTAAAATAGCAAAAACTGAAAAGCCTCCTGAAACCTTAACAGTCCTGGTAGAGCTCTGAGGTCAACAGATCAGTTTCTGCTGGAAGCGCCTCTTCACATCTGGGCTAAAAACCTACTTATTTAGGATGGCTTTAATACCCAGTAGTACGATGGCACTTTTATCTTATTTTATTTTATTCGATTTTGTTGTATTTTATTGCTTTCACTGTTCTTTTATTGTTTTTACTTCTTCTTCTCTTTATTTATTACCTGCTGTAAAGCACTTTGGTACACCGTGATGATTGTGTGTAAAGGGCTGTATAAATAAAGTACATTTACATTCTAAAGACTTCTGGATAAAATGAACTCACAGCTTTGAATGTGCTAATCTGGCCACACCCACTCTGGAGTGGATTAGTGCCAGTTTTAAACTAAACCTCAGTTTGTTTCTGAGTTTAAACAAAGGTTTTGGCAGCATTGAGTTGAATTTAAGTGAAGCAGCGGATGGATCCTTTATGCTGTAAACCTGGTTGGTGCAGGTTTGCTGTTTCCATGGAGGCTGAAATCAACCAGAGTTACTGTTTTACATGAAAAATGTGTTCACATTTCTCTCAGTAATTCATCTTCTTTGTTGTTGTAACAGGGAATCAGATGAGAAATGGGACGATAATCTGCAGAGTGGAAGTAGCCAAAGTGGGCCTGGTGTTGGAGAAGAAACTCAGAGTCACTGGTAAAGATATACAGACTTTAACACAAGTTCTCCCTGTTTCCTTCTTCTAAACCTTTAAAGTGTCCTGATCAGCAGTTCCGCAGCTTCCTGAAGCTCTTTCAGAGTTTCTCTTTGAACATTTTCTGCTTCTTCCCTCATCTTCAGTCCAGTCCAAGCCAATTGGAATTCAATTCATTTTAATCATAATTATTTACAAAATAATTCAATTCATTCATATAGAGCCAATTCAAAAACAATTTCCTAGCTAAGGAAACCAACAGATTGCACAGAAACTTGTCTTCAGTCCAATCTCCCGTCCTGAGCGTGCCTGAGGCGACTGTGGAGAGAAACGACTCCCTTTGAACAGGAAGAAACCTCTGGCAGAACCAGAACCAGGAAGGGTGGCCATCCTCCTCCACCAGCTGGGGTTAGAGAGGACAGAAAAGAGGGGAAAAACCCACTGTAACACCAGTCAAAGGATACCTGTTGGAACAGGGAAACACCAGTTAATGACCACAATAATGTCACATGTACATAATATTTTTTGAGAAATTGAACAGGGGAAAAAGAAAGTAAAGTGAGGAAAGGTGTGACAGATGAGCTCCCCCAGCAGTCTGGGCCTATAGCAGCTTAACTATGGGATGTTTCAGGATCACCTGAGCCATCCCTAACTATAAGCTTTATCAGAAAGGAAAGTTTTAAGCCTGGTCTTAAAAGTGGAAAGGGTGTCTGCTTCCCGGACATTTACTGGCAGCTTATTCCACAAGAGGGGGCCTGATAACTGAAGGCTCTGCCTCCCAAACTGGCAGCTGGTTCCACAGAGAGGAGCCTGATAACTGAAGGCTCTGCCTCCCAAACTGGCAGCTGGTTCCACAGAGAGGGGCCTGATAACTGAAGGCTCTGCCTCCCAAACTGGCAGCTGGTTCCACAGAGAGGGGCCTGATAACTGAAGGCTCTGCCTCCCAAACTGGCAGCTGGTTCCACAGAGAGGGGCCTGATAACTGAAGGCTCTGCCCTCTAAACTGGCAGCTGGTTCCACAGAGAGGGGCCTGATAACTGAAGGCTCTGCCTCCCAAACTGGCAGCTGGTTCCACAGAGAGGGGCCTGATAACTGAAGGCTCTGCCTCCCAAACTGGCAGCTGGTTCCACAGAGAGGGTCCTGATAACTGAAGGCTCTGCCTCCCAAACTGGCAGCTGGTTCCACAGAGAGGGACCTGATAACTGAAGGCTCTGCCTCCCAAACTGGCAGCTGGTTCCACAGAGAGGGTCCTGATAACTGAAGGCTCTGCCTCCCAAACTGGCAGCTGGTTCCACAGAGAGGGACCTGATAACTGAAGGCTCTGCCCTCTAAACTGGCAGCTGGTTCCAAAGAGAGGGGCCTGATAATTGAAGGCTCTGCCTCCCAAACTGGCAGCTGGTTCCACAGAGAGGGGCCTGATAACTGAAGGCTCTGCCTCCCAAACTGGCAGCCGGTTCCACAGAGAGGGGCGTGATAACTGAAGGCTCTGCCTCCCAAACTGGCAGCTGGTTCCACAGAGAGGGACCTGATAACTGAAGGCTCTGCCCTCTAAACTGGCAGCTGGTTCCACAGAGAGGGGCCTGATAACTGAAGGCTCTGCCTCCCAAACTGGCAGCTGGTTCCACAGAGAGGGGCCTGATAACTGAAGGCTCTGCCTCCCAAACTGGCAGCTGGTTCCACAGAGAGGGGCCTGATAACTGAAGGCTCTGCCCTCTAAACTGGCAGCTGGTTCCACAGAGAGGGGCCTGATAACTGAAGGCTCTGCCTCCCAAACTGGCAGCTGGTTCCACAGAGAGGGGCCTGATAACTGAAGGCTCTGCCTCCCATACTGGCAGCTGGTTCCACAGAGAGGGTCCTGATAACTGAAGGCTCTGCCTCCCAAACTGGCAGCTGGTTCCACAGAGAGGGACCTGATAACTGAAGGCTCTGCCTCCCAAACTGGCAGCTGGTTCCACAGAGAGGGTCCTGATAACTGAAGGCTCTGCCTCCCAAACTGGCAGCTGGTTCCACAGAGAGGGGCCTGATAACTGAAGGCTCTGCCTCCCAAACTGGCAGCTGGTTCCACAGAGAGGGGCCTGATAACTGAAGGCTCTGCCTCCCAAACTGGCAGCCGGTTCCACAGAGAGGGGCCTGATAACTGAAGGCTCTGCCTACCAAACTGGCAGCTGGTTCCACAGAGAGGGACCTGATAACTGAAGGCTCTGCCCTCTAAACTGGCAGCTGGTTCCACAGAGAGGGGCCTGATAACTGAAGGCTCTGCCTCCCAAACTGGCAGCTGGTTCCACAGAGAGGGACCTGATAACTGAAGGCTCTGCCCTCTAAACTGGCAGCTGGTTCCACAGAGAGGGACCTGATCACTGAAGGCTCTGCCTCCCAAACTGGCAGCTGGTTCCACAGAGAGGGGCCTGATAACTGAAGGCTCTGCCTCCCAAACTGGCAACTGGTTCCAAAGAGAGGGTCCTGATAACTGAAGGCTCTGCCTCCCAAACTGGCAGCTGGTTCCACAGAGAGGGACCTGATAACTGAAGGCTCTGCCCTCTAAACTGGCAGCTGGTTCCACAGAGAGGGGCCTGATAACTGAAGGCTCTGCCTCCCAAACTGGCAGCTGGTTCCACAGAGAGGGGCCTGATAACTGAAGGCTCTGCCTCCCAAACTGGCAGCTGGTTCCACAGAGAGGGGCCTGATAACTGAAGGCTCTGCCTCCCAAACTGGCAGCTGGTTCCACAGAGAGGGGCCTGATAACTGAAGGCTCTGCCTCCCAAACTGACAGCTGGTTCCACAGAGAGGGGCCTGATAACTGAAGGCTCTGCCTCCCAAACTGGCAGCTGGTTCCACAGAGAGGGACCTGATAACTGAAGGCTCTGCCCTCTAAACTGGCAGCTGGTTCCACAGAGAGGGGCCTGATAACTGAAGGCTCTGCCTCCCAAACTGGCAGCTGGTTCCACAGAGAGGGGCCTGATAACTGAAGGCTCTGCCTCCCAAACTGGCAGCTGGTTCCACAGAGAGGGGCCTGATAACTGAAGGCTCTGCCCTCTAAACTGGCAGCTGGTTCCACAGAGAGGGGCCTGATAACTGAAGGCTCTGCCTCCCAAACTGGCAGCTGGTTCCACAGAGAGGGGCCTGATAACTGAAGGCTCTGCCTCCCATACTGGCAGCTGGTTCCACAGAGAGGGTCCTGATAACTGAAGGCTCTGCCTCCCAAACTGGCAGCTGGTTCCACAGAGAGGGACCTGATAACTGAAGGCTCTGCCTCCCAAACTGGCAGCTGGTTCCACAGAGAGGGTCCTGATAACTGAAGGCTCTGCCTCCCAAACTGGCAGCTGGTTCCACAGAGAGGGGCCTGATAACTGAAGGCTCTGCCTCCCAAACTGGCAGCTGGTTCCACAGAGAGGGGCCTGATAACTGAAGGCTCTGCCTCCCAAACTGGCAGCCGGTTCCACAGAGAGGGGCCTGATAACTGAAGGCTCTGCCTACCAAACTGGCAGCTGGTTCCACAGAGAGGGACCTGATAACTGAAGGCTCTGCCCTCTAAACTGGCAGCTGGTTCCACAGAGAGGGGCCTGATAACTGAAGGCTCTGCCTCCCAAACTGGCAGCTGGTTCCACAGAGAGGGACCTGATAACTGAAGGCTCTGCCCTCTAAACTGGCAGCTGGTTCCACAGAGAGGGACCTGATCACTGAAGGCTCTGCCTCCCAAACTGGCAGCTGGTTCCACAGAGAGGGGCCTGATAACTGAAGGCTCTGCCTCCCAAACTGGCAACTGGTTCCAAAGAGAGGGTCCTGATAACTGAAGGCTCTGCCTCCCAAACTGGCAGCTGGTTCCACAGAGAGGGACCTGATAACTGAAGGCTCTGCCCTCTAAACTGGCAGCTGGTTCCACAGAGAGGGGCCTGATAACTGAAGGCTCTGCCTCCCAAACTGGCAGCTGGTTCCACAGAGAGGGGCCTGATAACTGAAGGCTCTGCCTCCCAAACTGGCAGCTGGTTCCACAGAGAGGGGCCTGATAACTGAAGGCTCTGCCTCCCAAACTGGCAGCTGGTTCCACAGAGAGGGGCCTGATAACTGAAGGCTCTGCCTCCCAAACTGACAGCTGGTTCCACAGAGAGGGGCCTGATAACTGAAGGCTCTGCCTCCCAAACTGGCAGCTGGTTCCACAGAGAGGGACCTGATAACTGAAGGCTCTGCCCTCTAAACTGGCAGCTGGTTCCACAGAGAGGGGCCTGATAACTGAAGGCTCTGCCTCCCAAACTGGCAGCTGGTTCCACAGAGAGGGGCCTGATAACTGAAGGCTCTGCCTCCCAAACTGGCAGCTGGTTCCACAGAGAGGGACCTGATAACTGAAGGCTCTGCCCTCTAAACTGGCAGCTGGTTCCACAGAGAGGGGCCTGATAACTGAAGGCTCTGCCTCCCAAACTGGCAGCTGGTTCCATAGAGAGGAGCCTGATAACTGAAGGCTCTGCCTCCCAAACTGGCAGCTGGTTCCACAGAGAGGGACCTGATAACTGAAGGCTCTGCCCTCTAAACTGGCAGCTGGTTCCACAGAGAGGGGCCTGATAACTGAAGGCTCTGCCCTCTAAACTGGCAGCTGGTTCCACAGAGAGGGGCCTGATAACTGAAGGCTCTGCCTCCCAAACTGGCAGCTGGTTCCACAGAGAGGGGCCTGATAACTGAAGGCTCTGCCTCCCAAACTGGCAGCTGGTTCCACAGAGAGGGTCCTGATAACTGAAGGCTCTGCCTCCCAAACTGGCAGCTGGTTCCACAGAGAGGGACCTGATAACTGAAGGCTCTGCCTCCCAAACTGGCAGCTGGTTCCACAGAGAGGGTCCTGATAACTGAAGGCTCTGCCTCCCAAACTGGCAGCTGGTTCCACAGAGAGGGACCTGATAACTGAAGGCTCTGCCCTCTAAACTGGCAGCTGGTTCCACAGAGAGGGGCCTGATAATTGAAGGCTCTGCCTCCCAAACTGGCAGCTGGTTCCACAGAGAGGGGCCTGATAACTGAAGGCTCTGCCTCCCAAACTGGCAGCCGGTTCCACAGAGAGGGGCGTGATAACTGAAGGCTCTGCCTCCCAAACTGGCAGCTGGTTCCACAGAGAGGGACCTGATAACTGAAGGCTCTGCCCTCTAAACTGGCAGCTGGTTCCACAGAGAGGGGCCTGATAACTGAAGGCTCTGCCTCCCAAACTGGCAGCTGGTTCCACAGAGAGGGGCCTGATAACTGAAGGCTCTGCCTCCCAAACTGGCAGCTGGTTCCACAGAGAGGGGCCTGATAACTGAAGGCTCTGCCCTCTAAACTGGCAGCTGGTTCCACAGAGAGGGGCCTGATAACTGAAGGCTCTGCCTCCCAAACTGGCAGCTGGTTCCACAGAGAGGGGCCTGATAACTGAAGGCTCTGCCTCCCATACTGGCAGCTGGTTCCACAGAGAGGGTCCTGATAACTGAAGGCTCTGCCTCCCAAACTGGCAGCTGGTTCCACAGAGAGGGACCTGATAACTGAAGGCTCTGCCTCCCAAACTGGCAGCTGGTTCCACAGAGAGGGTCCTGATAACTGAAGGCTCTGCCTCCCAAACTGGCAGCTGGTTCCACAGAGAGGGGCCTGATAACTGAAGGCTCTGCCTCCCAAACTGGCAGCTGGTTCCACAGAGAGGGGCCTGATAACTGAAGGCTCTGCCTCCCAAACTGGCAGCCGGTTCCACAGAGAGGGGCCTGATAACTGAAGGCTCTGCCTACCAAACTGGCAGCTGGTTCCACAGAGAGGGACCTGATAACTGAAGGCTCTGCCCTCTAAACTGGCAGCTGGTTCCACAGAGAGGGGCCTGATAACTGAAGGCTCTGCCTCCCAAACTGGCAGCTGGTTCCACAGAGAGGGACCTGATAACTGAAGGCTCTGCCCTCTAAACTGGCAGCTGGTTCCACAGAGAGGGACCTGATCACTGAAGGCTCTGCCTCCCAAACTGGCAGCTGGTTCCACAGAGAGGGGCCTGATAACTGAAGGCTCTGCCTCCCAAACTGGCAACTGGTTCCAAAGAGAGGGTCCTGATAACTGAAGGCTCTGCCTCCCAAACTGGCAGCTGGTTCCACAGAGAGGGACCTGATAACTGAAGGCTCTGCCCTCTAAACTGGCAGCTGGTTCCACAGAGAGGGGCCTGATAACTGAAGGCTCTGCCTCCCAAACTGGCAGCTGGTTCCACAGAGAGGGGCCTGATAACTGAAGGCTCTGCCTCCCAAACTGGCAGCTGGTTCCACAGAGAGGGGCCTGATAACTGAAGGCTCTGCCTCCCAAACTGGCAGCTGGTTCCACAGAGAGGGGCCTGATAACTGAAGGCTCTGCCTCCCAAACTGACAGCTGGTTCCACAGAGAGGGGCCTGATAACTGAAGGCTCTGCCTCCCAAACTGGCAGCTGGTTCCACAGAGAGGGACCTGATAACTGAAGGCTCTGCCCTCTAAACTGGCAGCTGGTTCCACAGAGAGGGGCCTGATAACTGAAGGCTCTGCCTCCCAAACTGGCAGCTGGTTCCACAGAGAGGGGCCTGATAACTGAAGGCTCTGCCTCCCAAACTGGCAGCTGGTTCCACAGAGAGGGGCCTGATAACTGAAGGCTCTGCCCTCTAAACTGGCAGCTGGTTCCACAGAGAGGGGCCTGATAACTGAAGGCTCTGCCTCCCAAACTGGCAGCTGGTTCCACAGAGAGGGGCCTGATAACTGAAGGCTCTGCCTCCCATACTGGCAGCTGGTTCCACAGAGAGGGTCCTGATAACTGAAGGCTCTGCCTCCCAAACTGGCAGCTGGTTCCACAGAGAGGGACCTGATAACTGAAGGCTCTGCCTCCCAAACTGGCAGCTGGTTCCACAGAGAGGGTCCTGATAACTGAAGGCTCTGCCTCCCAAACTGGCAGCTGGTTCCACAGAGAGGGGCCTGATAACTGAAGGCTCTGCCTCCCAAACTGGCAGCTGGTTCCACAGAGAGGGGCCTGATAACTGAAGGCTCTGCCTCCCAAACTGGCAGCCGGTTCCACAGAGAGGGGCCTGATAACTGAAGGCTCTGCCTACCAAACTGGCAGCTGGTTCCACAGAGAGGGACCTGATAACTGAAGGCTGTGCCCTCTAAACTGGCAGCTGGTTCCACAGAGAGGGGCCTGATAACTGAAGGCTCTGCCTCCCAAACTGGCAGCTGGTTCCACAGAGAGGGACCTGATAACTGAAGGCTCTGCCCTCTAAACTGGCAGCTGGTTCCACAGAGAGGGACCTGATCACTGAAGGCTCTGCCTCCCAAACTGGCAGCTGGTTCCACAGAGAGGGGCCTGATAACTGAAGGCTCTGCCTCCCAAACTGGCAACTGGTTCCAAAGAGAGGGTCCTGATAACTGAAGGCTCTGCCTCCCAAACTGGCAGCTGGTTCCACAGAGAGGGACCTGATAACTGAAGGCTCTGCCCTCTAAACTGGCAGCTGGTTCCACAGAGAGGGGCCTGATAACTGAAGGCTCTGCCTCCCAAACTGGCAGCTGGTTCCACAGAGAGGGGCCTGATAACTGAAGGCTCTGCCTCCCAAACTGGCAGCTGGTTCCACAGAGAGGGGCCTGATAACTGAAGGCTCTGCCTCCCAAACTGGCAGCTGGTTCCACAGAGAGGGGCCTGATAACTGAAGGCTCTGCCTCCCAAACTGGCAGCTGGTTCCACAGAGAGGGACCTGATAACTGAAGGCTCTGCCTCCCAAACTGGCAGCTGGTTCCACAGAGAGGGACCTGATAACTGAAGGCTCTGCCCTCTAAACTGGCAGCTGGTTCCACAGAGAGGGGCCTGATAACTGAAGGCTCTGCCTCCCAAACTGGCAGCTGGTTCCACAGAGAGGGGCCTGATAACTGAAGGCTCTGCCTCCCAAACTGGCAGCTGGTTCCACAGAGAGGGACCTGATAACTGAAGGCTCTGCCCTCTAAACTGGCAGCTGGTTCCACAGAGAGGGGCCTGATAACTGAAGGCTCTGCCTCCCAAACTGGCAGCTGGTTCCACAGAGAGGGACCTGATAACTGAAGGCTCTGCCCTCTAAACTGGCAGCTGGTTCCACAGAGAGGGGCCTGATAACTGAAGGCTCTGCCCTCTAAACTGGCAGCTGGTTCCACAGAGAGGGGCCTGATAACTGAAGGCTCTGCCTCCCAAACTGGCAGCTGCTTCCACAGAGAGGGACCTGATAACTGAAGGCTCTGCCTCCCAAACTGGCAGCTGCTTCCACAGAGAGGGGCCTGATAACTGAAGGCTCTGCCTCCCAAACTGGCAGCTGGTTCCACAGAGAGGGGCCTGATAACTGAAGGCTCTGCCTCCCAAACTGGCAGCTGGTTCCACAGAGAGGGGCCTGATAACTGAAGGCTCTGCCTCCCAAACTGGCAGCTGGTTCCACAGAGAGAGGCCTGATAACTGAAGGCTCTGCCTCCCAAACTGGCAGCTGGTCCCACAGAGAGGGGCCTGATAACTGAAGGCTCTGCCTCCCAAACTGGCAGCTGGTTCCACAGAGAGGGGCCTGATAACTGAAGGCTCTGCCTCCCAAACTGGCAGCTGGTTCCACAGAGAGAGGCCTGATAACTGAAGGCTCTGCCTCCCAAACTGGCAGCTGGTTCCACAGAGAGGGGCCTGATAACTGAAGGCCCTGCCTCCCAAACTGGCAGCTGGTTCCACAGAGAGAGGCCTGATAACTGAAGGCTCTGCCTCCCAAACTGGCAGCTGGTCCCACAGAGAGGGGCCTGATAACTGAAGGCTCTGCCTCCCAAACTGGCAGCTGGTTCCACAGAGAGGGGCCTGATAACTGAAGGCTCTGCCTCCCAAACTGGCAGCTGGTCCCACAGAGAGGGGCCTGATAACTGAAGGCTCTGCCTCCCAAACTGGCAGCTGGTTCCACAGAGAGGGGCCTGATAACTGAAGGCCCTGCCTCCCAAACTGGCAGCTGCTTCCACAGAGAGGGGCCTGATAACTGAAGGCTCTGCCTAACTCGTAACTCGTTGGCTTTTCCACAGATGACTTCAGTCCTGCGACAGCTTCAGATTTCAGCTGCTACACCGTGCTGTCGGTGGTCGTGGTTACGGTCTGCATCGTCACTGTTGCCGTGGTTCCTCTGTGGATGATGGAGGAGCTGCGCTTTTCTCTGATAGGTGGGAGTTCTCCTGCGTTCCCCCCTCAGGTCAGAGGGAACCGGCTGAGTCAGGCTGACCTGCGCCCGTCTGTCTCGTTGCAGATTACTACAGCAGGAAGGTCCGAGCCTGGAGGTACAGACCGGAGAGAGGTGAGTTTCCAGTGCAGCCTCACTTCTCAGAGAGGCGTCTGAAGCACTTATGAAGGAGGATGTCGTGTGTTGCAGCGCCTCTCAGCAGGTACAGGTGTGACAGCGCTGCTTTTCTGACTCTGTTTGCAGAACCTTTGCTTCACGGTAAGAGTTCCACCTGAAGACGGATCCGGTGAATCCAACAGAAACTCTGGAGTCTGCAGCTTCAAAGGAAGAAGGACATGAAGCCGGTTCTGATCTGCAGTTTCACCACAAACAGGAAGTCCTCACAGCAGAGAACACTGTGTCTTTATTTACTGAAATAAAGAGTAAATGAATCCTATGAATTCACACAATTGGGAAAACAATCAGACTTTGAATAACAGAGTTTGTAGAGTTTGGATCTAGTTAATGTTAGCTTAGTTTAGTAGATATACTGAATATATTAGTTAGTTTTGACCTGTGACGACCTCTGAAGTTGTTTACAGAAAGCTTTTTCTTCTTTAAGGTGATCAAGATTACAGAGGTGGACGGTTTAATGACACCAAACATTCAGCTTTCTAAATGACGTGTCCTCTGTGTGTTTCAGAGTACGGAGACCTCAGCCAGATAACGCCGAGCGGAGCCTCAGAAATGACTGCCAGGTTAAACAAGCTGACCATAAACGGTCAGTTCATCCTCTCTGCCGTGTGAATGCGACCCAGTTGTTTGTTATTTAGATTGAAGTCGTGGGTGAATAGACTGGATTATTTCACATTTAATAACAACTGATCAGGTTTCCATTCACTGGTGAAGCAAGTCTGAGGCGATTATTTTTAAAACCTCCCAAAAATAAAATGGTTAAACCAGCCCTGTTTCACCAGAGGGGGGCGGTATAGGCTATGTTGCTAATGTCTGTCATTCAGTAGAAGAAGTTGCTCTAAAAGGAAAGAAACAAACCTTGAGGAGAAAAAACAACAACTGGGGTGGACATCCCAATGATGAAAGTGGAGAAATCTGGGATGTTATATCACACCTGGGATGTTATACCACACCTGGGATGTTATATCACACCTGGGATATCACACCTGGGATGTTATATCACACCTGGGATATCACACCTGGGATGTTATATCCCAGTTATATCACACCTGGGATGTTATATCCCAGTTATATCACACCTGGGATGTTATATCCCAGTTATATCACACCTGGGATGTTAAATCCCAGTTATATCACACCTGGGATATCACACCTGGGATGTTATATCCCAGTTATATCACACCTGGGATGTTATATCACACCTGGGATGTTATATCCCAGTTATATCACACCTGGGATATCACACCTGGGATGTTATATCCCAGTTATATCACACCTGGGATGTTAAATCCCAGTTATATCACACCTGGGATATCACACCTGGGATGTTATATCCCAGTTATATCACACCTGGGATGTTATATCACACCTGGGATGTTATATCCCAGTTATATCACACCTGGGATGTTATATCCCAGTTATATCACACCTGGGATGTTATATCCCAGTTATATCACACCTGGGATGTTAAATCCCAGTTATATCACACCTGGGATGTTATATCCCAGTTATATCACACCTGGGATGTTATATCACACCTGGGATGTTATATCCCAGTTATATCACACCTGGGATGTTATATCCCAGTTATATCACACCTGGGATGTTATATCCCAGTTATATCACACCTGGGATGTTATATCCCAGTTATATCACACCTGGGATGTTATATCCCAGTTATATCACACCTGGGATGTTATATCCCAGTTATATCACACCTGGGATGTTATATCCCAGTTATATCACACCTGGGATGTTATATCCCAGTTATATCACACCTGGGATGTTATATCACACCTGGGATGTTATATCCCAGTTATATCACACCTGGGATATCACACCTGGGATGTTATATCCCAGTTATATCACACCTGGGATGTTAAATCCCAGTTATATCACACCTGGGATATCACACCTGGGATGTTATATCCCAGTTATATCACACCTGGGATGTTATATCACACCTGGGATGTTATATCCCAGTTATATCACACCTGGGATGTTATATCCCAGTTAGATCACACCTGGGATGTTATATCACACCTGGGATGTTATATCACACCTGGGATGTTATATCCCAGTTATATCACACCTGGGATATCACACCTGGGATGTTATATCCCAGTTATATCACACCTGGGATGTTATATCCCAGTTATATCACACCTGGGATATCACACCTGGGATGTTATATCCCAGTTATATCACACCTGGGATATCACACCTGGGATGTTATATCACACCTGGGAAGACGTCAGTCGGTCGCAGAGTTTGTTTGTCGTCTCAGACCAGAAACAGCTGGTGAGTCACTTCGTGGTTAAATATGACTCGTTGTTTCCATCCCCAAATATGCACAAACAGTCAGTTTCTATGGTTTTCATTCACCTCATCCCCATCCTGTGCACAGTGAGCCTGGTTGGTGTGTCTGTGTCTCTAAAAGCCTGGTTGGTGTGTCTGTGGATCTAAAAGCCTGGTTGGTGTGTCTGTGGATCTAAAAGCCTGGTTGGTGTGTCTGTGTCTCTAAAAGCCTGGTTGGTGTGTCTGTGGATCTAAAAGCCTGGTTGGTGTGTCTGTGGATCTAAAAGCCTGGTTGGTGTGTCTGTGGATCTAAAAGCCTGGTTGGTGTGTCTGTGTCTCTAAAAGCCTGGTTGGTGTGTCTGTGGATCTAAAAGCCTGGTTGGTGTGTCTGTGGATCTAAAAGCCTGGTTGGTGTGTCTGTGGATCTAAAAGCCTGGTTGGTGTGTCTGTGGATCTAAAAGCCTGGTTGGTGTGTCTGTGGATCTAAAAGCCTGGTTGGTGTGTCTGTGGATCTAAAAGCCTGGTTGGTGTGTCTGTGGATCTAAAAGCCTGGTTGGTGTGTCTGTGGATCTAAAAGCCTGGTTGGTGTGTCTGTGGATCTAAAAGCCTGGTTGGTGTGTCTGTGGATCTAAAAGCCTGGTTGGTGTGTCTGTGGATCTAAAAGCCTGGTTGGTGTGTCTGTAGATCTAAAAGCCTGGTTGGTGTGTCTGTGGATCTAAAAGCCTGGTTGGTGTGTCTCTAAAAGCCTGGTTGGTATGTCTGTGGATCTAAAAGCCTGGTTGGTGTGTCTGTGGATCTAAAAGCCTGGTTGGTGTGTCTGTGGCTCTAAAAGCCTGGTTGGTGTGTCTGTGGATCTAAAAGCCTGGTTGGTGTGTCTCTAAAAGCCTGGTTGGTGTGTCTGTGGATCTAAAAGCCTGGTTGGTGTGTCTGTGGATCTAAAAGCCTGGTTGGTGTGTCTGTAGATCTAAAAGCCTGGTTGGTATGTCTGTGGATCTAAAAGCCTGGTTGGTGTGTCTGTGGATCTAAAAGCCTGGTTGGTGTGTCTGTGGATCTAAAAGCCTGGTTGGTGTGTCTGTAGATCTAAAAGCCTGGTTGGTATGTCTGTGGATCTAAAAGCCTGGTTGGTGTGTCTGTGGATCTAAAAGCCTGGTTGGTGTGTCTCTAAAAGCCTGGTTGGTGTGTCTGTGGATCTAAAAGCCTGGTTGGTGTGTCTAGTGGATCTAAAAGCCTGGTTGGTGTGTCTGTGGATCTAAAAGCCTGGTTGGTGTGTCTGTGGATCTAAAAGCCTGGTTGGTGTGTCTGTGGATCTAAAAGCCTGGTTGGTGTGTCTGTGGATCTAAAAGCCTGGTTGGTGTGTCTCTAAAAGCCTGGTTGGTGTGTCTGTGGATCAAAAAGCCTGGTTGGTGTGTCTGTGGATCTAAAAGCCTGGTTGGTGTGTTTGTGGATCTAAAAGCCTGGTTGGTGTGTCTCTAAAATTCTGGTTGGTATGTCTGTGGATCTAAAAGCCTGGTTGGTGTGTCTAGTGGATCTAAAAGCCTGGTTGGTGTGTCTGTGGATCTAAAAGCCTGGTTGGTGTGTCTGTGGATCTAAAAGCCTGGTTGGTGTGTCTGTAGATCTAAAAGCCTGGTTGGTGTGTCTGTAGATCTAAAAGCCTGGTTGTTGTGTCTGTGGATCTAAAAGCCTGGTTGTTGTGTCTGTGTCTCTAAAAGCCTGGTTGGTGTGTCTGTGGATCTAAAAGCCTGGTTGGTGTGTCTGTGGATCTAAAAGCCTGGTTGGTGTGTCTGTAGATCTAAAAGCCTGGTTGGTGTGTCTGTAGATCTAAAAGCCTGGTTGGTGTGTCTGTGGATCTAAAAGCCTGGTTGGTGTGTCTGTGGATCTAAAAGCCTGATGTCCGTCTCTGTGTCCAACTTTCTTTTTCAGACGCTCTGGTGGTTGGAGTTGAAGCATCCAACATCCTGGCTGAGCAAGACCTGAGAGCGATATCCAAGTACAAAGACAAAATCATCCAAGTGGGACTAAAGTGCGTTCTACAAGTCAGACACATATAGAAACTCACCAGCTGACACAGTTCACTGAAGCTTCACTGAAATGTCTTCGGTCAAAGTAACAGATTCACACTGAGCTGCTTTATTGTGGGGAGGGGAAGACTTTCTTCACTTCTTCAGATTTGAGCAACGTCTGCCTCTCTCATGATCAGCAATACGTGGTGGGGAGGTGGAGGAAGGACGAGTTCTGGTCCCGAGACGGGTTCTGGTCAGGGGACGAGTTCTGGTCACAGTTCTGGTCAAGGGACGAGTTCTAGTCACAGTTCTGGTCACAGTTCTGGTCAGGGGACGAGTTCTGGTCACAGTTCTGGTCAGGGGACGAGTTCTAGTCACAGTTCTGGTCACAGTTCTGGTCAGGGGACGAGTTCTAGTCACAGTTCTGGTCACAGTTCTGGTCAGGGGACGAGTTCTGGTCACAGTTCTGGTCAGGGGACGAGTTCTAGTCACAGTTCTGTTCAGGGGACGAGTTCTGGTCACAGTTCTGGTCAGGGGACGAGTTCTAGTCACAGTTCTGGTCACAGTTCTGGTCAGGGGACGAGTTCTAGTCACAGTTCTGTTCAGGGGACGAGTTCTAGTCACAGTTCTGGTCAGGGGACGAGTTCTAGTCACAGTTCTGGTCAATTCTGGTCACAGTCCCTTACTGTCCGACTGTTTACTCCTCTTCAAATCAAAACTCAAAACCCGTCTGTTTAAAGCCGCATTCTCCCTCTAGCCTCTTTTTAACTTGTGTTATTTTATTTATTGTGTTTTTAATGTGTTGTAAAGTGTCCTTGAGTGTTGAGAAAGGCGCTTTTAAAAAAAAGTTAAATGTATTATTATTATTATTATTATTATTATCATTCTGTTTCAACTCAGTGTTATTGGTGTTATTGTTGTTATTGGCGTTATTGGCGGTATTGGCTTTATTGGAGTTATTGGCGTTATTTGCGTTATTGGCGTTATTTGCGTTGTTGCCGTTGTTGGCGTTATTGGCGGTATTGGCGGTATTGGCTTTATTGGAGTTATTGGCGTTATTGGCGTTATTAGCGTTGTTGGCGTTGTTGGTGTTATTGGCGTTATTGGCGTTATTAGCGTTGTTGGCGTTGTTGGTGTTATTTGCGTTATTGGCGTTGTTGGTGTTATTGGCGTTATTTGCGTTATTAGCGTTGTTGGCGTTGTTGGTGTTATTTGCGTTATTGGCGTTGTTGGCGTTGTTGGCGTTGTTGGCGTTGTTGGTGTTATTTGCGTTGTTGGCGTTGTTGGTGTTATTTGCGTTATTGGCGTTGTTGGCGTTGTTGGCGTTGTTGGCGTTGTTGGCGTTATTGGTGTTATTGGCGTTATTTGTGTTATTTGCGTTATTGGAGTTATTGGTGTTATTTGCGTTATTGGAGTTATTGCTGTTGTTGGTGTTATTGGCGTTATTGGAGTTATTGGTGTTGTTGGTGTTATTGGCGTTATTGGCGTTATTTGCGTTATTGGAGTTATTGGTGTTATTTGCGTTATTGGAGTTATTGGTGTTATTTGCGTTATTGGAGTTATTGGTGTTATTTGCGTTATTGGAGTTATTGGTGTTATTTGCGTTATTGGAGTTATTGGTGTTGTTGGTGTTATTGGAGTTATTGGTGTTGTTGGTGTTATTGGCGTTATTGGAGTTATTGGTGTTGTTGGTGTTATTGGCGTTATTTGCGTTATTGGCGTTATTGGTGTTATTGGCGTTATTGGTGTTGTTGGTGTTATTGGCGTTATTTGCCTTGTTGGCGTTATTGGTGTTATTTGCGTTATTTGCGTTATTGGCGTTATTGGTGTTATTGGCGTTATTTGCGTTGTTGGCGTTATTGGTGTTGTTGGTGTTATTGGCGTTACCGGCTGCTGTCCTCTGCAGGCACAACATCAGCCCCGCCCTGATCGCCGCCATCATATCCAAGCAGTCTCTGGGCGGGACCGTCCTGCAGCCCAGCGGCTACGGGCAGTTCGACAGCAACAGCTACGGACTCATGCAGGTCAGTGTGTCCTGGTGGTTTCCTGCTGACTGTCAGTGTGTCCTGGTGGTTTCCTGCTGACTGTCAGTGTGTCCTGGTGGTTTCCTGCTGACTGTCAGTGTGTTCTGGTGGTTTCCTGCTGACTGTCTGTGTGGTAGTTTCCTGCTGACTGACTCGTTGCAGATCAATAAGACGTTCCACGCCGTGACGGGCGGCCCGTTCAGCCTGGAGCACATCGACGACGGGACCAAATACCTGATCCACCTCATGAAGAACGTAAGGCAGGCGGAGGAGTTCAGCAGCTGGAACAGCGAGCAGAAGCTTATCGGTACAAACCACTTCCTTGTGTCCTGAACTCAGAAATCAGCAGATCCATGAACATTAATCCGAACCCTGCGTCTGCTTCAGGATCGCTGGTCGCCTACATCTCAGGACCAGAAAAACTCAGAGAGGCTCTCCAAGTTCCCGGCGACCTGGACCGCGTGACACCAACGGGTGACTTTGCCAACGACGTGATCGCCAGAGCGAGATGGTTCGGCAGAAACGGCTACTGAACGTCAGGCTTTTGGCTTTTCTGTGGTTCAAGCAGCAGACGGATCAGGGACAAACGGGGGCCTTAATGTAAATGTAAATGTATTTTATTTATACAGCCCGTTACAGACAATCATTACAGTGTACCAAAGTGCTTTACAGCAGGGGATAAATAAAGAGAAGAAGAAGTAAAAACAATAAAAGAACAGTGAAAGCCATAAAATACAACAAAATCGAATTAGATAAAATAAGATAAAAGTGTCATCATACTACTGGTTATTAAAAGCCATCCTTAATAAGTAGGTTTATAGCCTAGATGTGAAGAGGCCCAGGTCAGAAATGAGACGCAGCTGGACGGGGGGCTTATTCCAGAGCCTGGGGGCAGCTTTGGGAAAAGGCTCGCTCACCCCAGGGTTTGTATTCTGACCTGGGCACTTCCAGCAGAAACTGATCTGCTGACCTCAGAGCTCTGCCAGGACTGTTAAAAGCTCAGATAAATACGACGGGGCGAGGCCGTTAAGAGCTTTAAAAACAGACATTAAAAGTTTAAAATCGGTTCTATAAAGGACAGGAAGCCGATGGAGGGAGTTAAGAACAGGAGTGATGAGCACACGTCTGTTGGTGTTGGTTAAAGACGGGCAGCAGCGTTCTGCACCAGCTGAAGGCGGCTGAGAGAAGAAGCCGTCAGCTCCTCACTTTATGAGACATAACTGTTAAATATCTCGTGGCTCCAGTTCCCTCCTAAGATCCACAAACTCTCCTTAAAACTCTCAGACTGATATGAAGGACCCTGGTGTAACCGACTGTGCCGAAGCAGGCAGGCACTCGACACTGATGTACTCAGGCAGGATTCACACGAACACGACATTTTTAACACATAATTGCTCCATTTGATTATGTGGCGCCTCTGCTGCCGATTGAAAAACTGCTCTTAAGCATCACGGCGCAGGTTTACAGCGAGCCGCCACGCTGAATAAAACAGGCTGAAAGTCCCACATTAACATCCCTGCTCACTATCACCAGATGACAGACGTGACAGTATTTGAATTAAAGTGTCTTCACATTCAAAATGTTCCAGTAAACTAATGAATGGAATGAAATAAAATCAATGACGGCCGTTAGCTCACGCAGCTCAGAGGAAGTGTTCATATCGAAGGTGAGAAAAGCAGCGTAAGACGTCACTTCTTTCCAAAAGAATAAGAAACGTGTTCGTGTGAATCCCGTCACATGTGCTGCCTCACGCAGGCAAACAACTTTCATAACTTTCATAGCAGGGCCTCGGTTTCCTCTGTCTGTAGCTAACGTAGCTAATGTAACGTTAGCTTGTTTCAACAGCGGACGCATTAGGGCCTCGGTTTCCTCTGTCTGCAGCTAACGTAGCTAATGTAACGTTAGCTTGTTTCAACAGCGGACGAATTAGGGCCTCGGTTTCCTCTGTCTGCAGCTAACGTAACGTTAGCTTGTTTCACCAGCGGACGCATTAGGGCCTCGGTTTCCTCTGTCTGCAGCTAACGTAACGTTAGCTTGTTTCAACAGCGGACGCATTAGGGCCTCGGTTTCCTCTGTCTGCAGCTAACGTAGCTAATGTAACGATAGCTTGTTTCAACAGCGGACGCATTAGGGCCTCGGTTTCCTCTGTCTGCAGCTAACGTAACGTTAGCTTGTTTCAACAGCGGACGCATTAGGGCCTCGGTTTCCTCTGTCTGCAGCTAACGTAGCTAATGTAACGTTAGCTTGTTTCACCAGCGGACGCATTAGGGCCTCGGTTTCCTCTGTCTGCAGCTAACGTAACGTTAGCTTGTTTCACCAGCGGACGCATTAGGGCCTCGGTTTCCTCTGTCTGCAGCTAACGTAACGTTAGCTTGTTTCAACAGCGGACGCATTAGGGCCTCGGTTTCCTCTGTCTGCAGCTAACGTAGCTAATGTAACGATAGCTTGTTTCAACAGCGGACGCATTAGGGCCTCGGTTTCCTCTGTCTGCAGCTAACGTAACGTTAGCTTGTTTCAACAGCGGACGCATTAGGGCCTCGGTTTCCTCTGTCTGCAGCTAACGTAGCTAATGTAACGTTAGCTTGTTTCAACAGCGGACGCATTAGGGCCTCGGTTTCCTCTGTCTGCAGCTAACGTAACGTTAGCTTGTTTCAACAGCGGACGCATTAGGGCCTCGGTTTCCTCTGTCTGCAGCTAACGTAGCTAATGTAACGATAGCTTGTTTCAACAGCGGACGCATTAGGGCCTCGGTTTCCTCTGTCTGCAGCTAACGTAGCTAATGTAACGTTAGCTTGTTTCAACAGCGGACGCATTAGGGCCTCGGTTTCCTCTGTCTGCAGCTAACGTAGCTAATGTAACGATAGCTTGTTTCAACAGCGGACGCATTAGGGCCTCGGTTTCCTCTGTCTGCAGCTAACGTAACGTTAGCTTGTTTCAACAGCGGACGCATTAGGGCCTCGGTTTCCTCTGTCTGCAGCTAACGTAGCTAATGTAACGTTAGCTTGTTTCAACAGCGGACGCATTAGGGCCTCGGTTTCCTCTGTCTGCAGCTAACGCAGCTAATGTAACGTTAGCTTGTTTCACCAGCGGGCGCATTAGATCAAGAGCACACGAGAGCGCCCTCTGCTGGATCACAAGCAAAACTACTTCTGACGTCACTGCTCTGATCTGCGTTAAAAGTTTCCAAACGTTTGATCGGATGTTCGAGCTTGAAAGAAAAGGCAACCGGCCCATTTCTGACCGTTTCGCTGTTAGGATTCTGGCAGCTTTAATCACTGTTTTAAAAACCTTTATTTTGTTTCCGTTTGAACTCAGTTAATGCAGCTGCTGTTTAGTTCTCTACCTTTACGTATTTTAGCCTTCTGCTCAGCTGCAGGCCGAGTGCAGCTGGACCTCAACATGTATCAGTGTTAATTATTGCTGTTTCTTTGTTGTTAATGTTTCATGATGTTAAAACTACACAGGTATTATAATTTTTTAAGCCTTTGCTCTTGGTAGCTTCTGTTTGCCGTATTTTGAGTTGAACACTGGAGCTTTAAAAACGTTTTACATGTTTCTCTGAGGCTGGCGTATCCGTCTGTGTTCACAAGCTGCCATATATCGGTGGCCAGTAGGGGCAGTGTAGGGCCGAAGGATAGTCAGCGGCAGGAAGTTTTAAAGTCAAGCCTGCAGGGAAAGTCACAGGGACAAATATGCCTGTGAAAATAGCTGCTGAGAGATCAGTAGCAGGTTGGAAACATCTGTTTTCTGAGGAAAATGTTGGAGGATGGCGTGTTTTCCCCCTGTCTGAGTGCTCTGGTGTGCCCCCTGGTGGAGTAACGGGCACATATTAGAGCAAACATATTGCTGGCCTTAAGCCTGCTGTGGTGGAGGCCAAAGAGGGATGCATGAACATTTTGTTTAGTTCAGCAGCAGAGAAGTGATTTGTTTTGTTTTTTAATTCATGTGTTGTTATGGTTACGCCTCACAGACAGTGTTCCACCTTCAGCCTGAGCTAAAAGGAAAGTACAGGTACTTTCCTTTTTACACGTTTTATTTTCTTTAGGCACATTCAACCCAAATACAATCCACTTTGTGCATTTTAGTCATGAAACTACTCTTAGTGCAACATATTGTTTTAACATTTTAACTAGGGCTGGGCGAGTTAACTCGTTATTATCGCGTTAACTTGTTAATTATTTAACTCCGATAAATATTTTATCGCGCATAAACGCAGGTTTTATTATTTCTTTTATTTTGTAAAAGTCTGTTGCTCCCAGGCTTTTATTTTGTAAAAGTCTGTCGCTCACAGGCTTTTATTTTGTAAAAGTCTGTTACTCACAGGCTTTTATTTTGTAAAAGTCTGTCGCTCACAGGCTTTTATTTTGTAAAAGTCTGTTACTCACAGGCTTTTATTTTGTAAAAGTCTGTTGCTCACAGGCTTTTATTTTGTAAAAGTCTGTTGCTGTCTGCTGTGGAACAGGAAAAGAAAGTAATCTTTGGATCCACCAAACATGGAGAAGGGTACGGAACTTTTACTCAGCCATTTTCATGTTAAAGTTCTTCCAGACGGCGGAGTCGACAGAACCAAAGTCATCTGTAAACACTGCCAAGTTGATTTGTCTTCTCAGCGTAGTAGTTCCAGTCTAAAATATCACTTAAAGGCAAAACACACAACTGATAGCAGCAAGTCATTCAAGGAAACAGACAGTGGAGCGAGGCTTCTACATAAAAACTACAGAAAGATGCTGATGTTAAAAGTGTGTTTGCACAACAAATGTTATGGCACTTTCATTCATATGGCAGCACATTTAAAATAAAGCTAAATGCTAAAAGCTATACGCTACTTTTGGATTCATTTTTGGATTCTGCGTACAAATGCGATTAATCGTGATTAATCAGGAAAATCATGTGATTAATTAGATTAAACATGTTAATCGTTGCCCAGCCCTACTTTTAACGTTCACGAACAGCAACGTGAAAATGAATGAATGATGCTGGAATATGTGGAATGGATTTGTTTTAAACATGTTTTTCACTTCATCACCATGCATTATTGATTACTGAGTGTCTATTGGGTCAGAATGCAATGTTATTCATTGAAAGGCCCAATATATGGGCTGTAGTGACATCTAGTGGTGAAGTGGTAGACTGCAGTCAAATTAATATCCTCCATCTTTTCAAATTAGGGTGTTTGTGAAAAATGTGAAAGGCTTTACTTAGTTAGACTGTAGCACCTGGAAAATACTCAGTTTTTCAGTTTTACTAAAGTTATGTTTGAGTGTTGAACACTCGGCCGTTTGTTCAGTGTTACTTTGTAGAACCAAACCAGTATGAATGAATATCTGCTGCCAAAGGTCCAATCACTGAAACCCTGAAGAGTTGCAACATGTGTCATATATGAATATCAAGTGTCATTTCATCCCTTCAGAGTATTAAGTTTCTTGTTTTGTATTTGTTTCCTGTCTTTATTTGCATCTCACTCATTGTTTTCTGTTACTTTATTATAATTTTGTTAAGTTCTGGAAGTATCGCTGGAATGAGACGATGTAAAAGAGGAAGGTCAGTCCCGTCGGGTCAAAGACTCGAGAAAAGATATTTAAAATGGAAATAAAATGTGAATTTGATGGTGTGAAAGTTGTGTTTTATTCCACCTGGTCGACTTGACTCGGGTCATGTTCGTCTTATTGAGAAGCTCCAGAGACTGAAATTAAAGTAACACCTGAGAGAGTTCAGCTGTTTGTTGCTCTCTGGCTCCCCCTACAGGTGTGACTTATAAAAACACATTTCCATGTGAACCGTGCACATGCACAGCCATACACATGAAACTGTTGTCATGTTGACGAGGCCACAAAGACTTCAAGGGACCATGAAGGTGACAATTTGAGACAATTTTCTGAGATCTTTTTTGAGACTTTGGTCAAAATACTTGGAAAAAATGTTGAAATGTTTAAACCGGAGACGAGGAGCTCCCTGAGAGGTTCAACCATCGAGGCTTCAACAGGGCGTTGGTGAACGGTTAGTTTCTGTCTGTCATCAACAGCTGGACATCAGCTGTGTGATTTAATGCAGAAACACAGACATAATGAAGCTGTTCCTCCAGTCAGACCAGAAACCCTCCAGCTCTACACATGCAGATACAGATAGTTCCTCTGTTGATCCCAGAGGGCAACAGGTTAGCATGTAGCTGTAAGCTAGCAGCAGATGCTAGCAAACAATGCTTTCTCATCAACAGTGATGGACCAAGCCGGAGATGTACGCAGCGTAACTCGTAGTAATGCTTGTGTACCGTTAATGACTGTGTTTAAACATTTTGGATATATTAAAATCATTAAAGGAAACTGCTGCTAAAAGAACAGCAATAACTCCTTAGAAGCTGGTGTACGGCATCTTCATTAGCTAAGCTGTTAGCGTTAGCTGTTAGCTGCTGCTAAAGGAACAGCAATAACTCCTCAGATGCTGGTGTACGGCATCTTCATTAGCTAAGCTGTTAGCGTTAGCTGTTAGCTGCTGCTAAAGGAACAGCAATAACTCCTCAGATGCTGGTGTACGGCATCTTATTTAGCTAAGCTGTTAGCGTTAGCTGTTAGCTGCTGCTAAAGGAACAGCAATAACTCCTCAGATGCTGGTGTACGGCATCTTCATTAGCTAAGCTGTTAGCTGCTGCTAAAGGAACAGCAATAACTCCTCAGATGCTGGTGTACGGCATCTTCATTAGCTAAGCTGTTAGCGTTAGCTGTTAGCTGATGCTAAAGGAACAGCAATAACTCCTTAGAAGCTGGTGTACGGCATCTTCATTAGCTAAGCTGTTAGCGTTAGCTGTTAGCTGATGCTAAAGGAACAGCAATAACTCCTTAGAAGCTGGTGTACGGCATCTTCATTAGCTAAGCTGTTAGCGTTAGCTGTTAGCTGCTGCTAAAGGAACAGCAATAACTCCTCAGATGCTGGTGTACGGCATCTTCATTAGCTAAGCTGTTAGCAGCTGCTAAAGGAACAGCAATAACTCCTTAGAAGCTGGTGTACGGCATCTTCATTAGCTAAGCTGTTAGCGTTAGTTGTTAGTGTTGGCTGCTGCTAAAGGAGAAAATAAATCCATAAATAAACCAGTAGGAGTTATTTCTCTGATAGAACATTTCCAACAGAAGCTGGCTTCATCGGTCCAGCAGGGCGGATGTGAGTGGGCGGAGCCTGAAGGTGGAGTGAAGCAGAGGGGTGACGGCTCGTTAAATAAGGAACTTTCAAACAAGAAAACGAGGTTGTGTTTCGGGAGTTTTTCACTTGCTGGTGACTTCAGACAGAAAAAAGTTTCATTTCCATAAATATGTCACCTTTAAAGTGTGGTACAGGGCCGGAAAACAAAATTGTGAACGGCGCTACCTCAGGCCCAAAGTGCTCCAGGGCGGTTTCAGGCCTGGAAATGTGAATAAAAAAAACACTCCAAACCACAGTTTTAAGGTTCACAAACTTTTCCAGTTTAGCTTTAATGACATCTCTTGATCTGAGGTACAACAAGACTCCTCTCACCTTCATGCAAATAAGGAAGTAACAACAAAACAAAGGCATTACCATAGCAACCACAGGTACCCAGAGCCTGAAAAGTGTTTAATATCAGTAACTGACCACCAGAGGGCAGAAATGTGCAGAAAAAAGTTCCCTGCAGAATACTTTTATTTGATCTTTTCAAGTGTGACTTTAGTGACTTTAAATTAATTCAGCAGGCGAGACGACCAAGTGAGTCACTGTACGACAAAAAATAATTAAATAATTACAAAAAAATACTACAAAATTGTATCAATTTATTCAAACAGAAATAATTAACCGATGATCTAAAAACCGAAGTGATCAGATTACCGACCACACAGCAGCTTAAAAGAGGAATAATGAAACTTAAATCAGTTCCTTTGAGTCCTGAGAATGATTTGTTGATTTTTAAAGACGACACTTTACGCTCCACCTCATCACCCGATGACCGCCACCATGAGGTGACCAATCACAGCAGAGGTTGATGTGATGCCCCGCCCCCTTCGATTCCCGCTCGAATTCAGACGAACTGGCTGGGCTTCGGGGTGGAGGTGGGCGTGGTTTGCGATGGGAGGGGCTTGTGCTTCTCTGAAGAGTCTCCTTGGTCGCCGTGGAGATGAGGAGGGGCCTCAGCTGTGGAACAAGGGGAGGAGAAAAAAAAAACAAATACAAAAACATATAAATGCATTTATATGACGCTAAATGCAACTAAAATTACATTAAACATTTCTTTATGCCTTAAATTTTCATAAAGAATGTGAAAGACATTGATTAATTCAAAGTGGGTCTTACTCTGGATCCTGGACAGAGCGTATTCCAGCCCCCTCATGGCTGTAACTTGGTTATTTTTAAACCTGGCGAGGCCAAACTCCTGCAGCAGAAGCAGACAGGATCAGGGGGGCGGAGCAATGGGAGAATCTTACCGTCGCTATAGCTACGAGTTACAAACAGAAGGTTCAAACAGGTTTGAATACGCTGCTAACCGGTAATTTATTAAGTTTTTAGTAGTGGATAAATATTCAAATGATGTTTGATTTGTTTCGTGTTTTCTTTTTAATGATGTTTCATGGACTTATATCATGTATGGTGGTAGTTTAGAACAACTACCGATCAGTTAATGAGTAGAAAACGGATCCAACGATCTTGATCTGGTTCTCCTCTCAGCACCAGAGGTTCAGACTGGGTAAAATGATGGCGTTTGTGCTCTCCTGTTACCTGTATGGGTCGGGCGAAGCCATAGACGGCTGAGGAGATCCAGGCCTCCCGTCTGAGTTTGGTCCAAGATGGCCGACTGCGGTCCTCTACAAATAGACACCGCTCCACCACCGTCTGAGGGGCAAAGATATTAAAACATCATTAGTGCACTCTTACCTTTCAATCCAAACCAAGATTCCTGTTTAAACATAAGTAAAAAGTATTTAATTTAACTTTCTTTAGCCACCACACTGAGTAAAACTCACTACTTCTAGATGTCAGACATTTATTATTTGAATAATATCCCCTGAATGAAGGTCTCTTATGAAAATAAATGAGGAAGAGAATGAAACTAAACGCCATATCAGTGACGCCGTTAGCTCATGCAGCTAACGAGAAGTGTTTGGCCTTTAGCTCACGCAGCTAACGGGAAGTGTTTGGCCGTTAGCTCATGCAGCTAACGGGAAGTGTTTGGCCGTTAGCTCATGCAGCTAACGGGAAGTGTTTGGCCGTTAGCTCATGCAGCTAACGGGAAGTGTTTGGCCGTTAGCTCATGCAGCTAACAGGAAGTGTTTGGCCATTAGCTCATGCAGCTAACGGGAAGTGTTCGGCCTTTAGCTCATGCAAACAGGAAGTGTTTGGCCGTTAGCTCATGCAGCTAACGGGAAGTGTTTGGCCGTTAGCTCATGCAGCTAACAGGAAGTGTTCGGCCTTTAGCTCATGCAGCTAACAGGAAGTGTTTGGCCGTTAGCTCATGCAGCTAACAGGAAGTGTTTGGCCTTTAGCTCATGCAGCTAACAGGAAGTTTTTGGCCATTAGCTCATGCAGCTAACGGGAAGTGTTTGGCCGTTAGCTCATGCAGCTAACGGGAAGTGTTTGGCCGTTAGCTCATGCAGCTAACAGGAAGTGTTTGGTCGTTAGCTCATGCAGCTAACAGGAAGTGGTCGGCCGTTAGCTCATGCAGCTAACAGGAAGTTTTTGGCCATTAGCTCATGCAGCTAACGGGAAGTGTTCGGCCTTTAGCTCATGAAAACAGGAAGTGTTTGGCCGTTAGCTCATGCAGCTAATGGGAAGTGTTTGGCCGTTAGCTCATGCAGCTAATGGGAAGTGTTCGGCCTTTAGCTCATGCAGCTAATGGGAAGTGTTTGGCCGTTAGCTCATGCAGCTAACGGGAAGTGTTCGGCCGTTAGCTCATGCAGCTAACAGGAAGTGTTTGGCCTTTAGCTCACGCAGCTAACGGGAAGTGTTTGGCCGTTAGCTCACGCAGCTAACGGGAAGTGTTTGGCCGTTAGCTCACGCAGCTAACGGGAAGTGTTCGGCCGTTAGCTCACGCAGCTAACGGGAAGTGTTTGGCCGTTAGCTCATGCAGCTAACGGGAAGTGTTTGGCCGTTAGCTCATGCAGCTAACGGGAAGTGTTCGGCCGTTAGCTCATGCAGCTAACGGGAAGTGTTTGGCCGTTAGCTCATGCAGCTAACGGGAAGTGTTCGGCCTTTAGCTCATGCAGCTAACGGGAAGTGTTTGGCCGTTAGCTCATGCAGCTAACAGGAAGTGTTTGGCCTTTAGCTCATGCAGCTAACGGGAAGTGTTTGGCCTTTAGCTCATGCAGCTAACGGGAAGTTTTTGGCCATTAGCTCATGCAGCTAACGGGAAGTGTTTGGCCGTTAGCTCACGCAGCTAACGGGAAGTGTTTGGCCGTTAGCTCACGCAGCTAACGGGAAGTGTTTGGCCGTTAGCTCATGCAGCTAACGGGAAGTGTTTGGCCGTTAGCTCACGCAGCTAACGGGAAGTGTTTGGCCGTTAGCTCATGCAGCTAACGAGAAGTGTTCGGTCGTTAGCTCATGCAGCTAACGGGAAGTGTTTGGCCGTTAGCTCACGCAGCTAACGGGAAGTGTTCGGTCGTTAGCTCAAGCAGCTAACGGGAAGTGTTTGGCCGTTAGCTCATGCAGCTAACGGGAAGTGTTTGGCCGTTAGCTCATGCAGCTAACGGGAAGTGTTCGGCCGTTAGCTCATGCAGCTAACAGGAAGTGTTTATATGGAAGATGTCGGGTGAAATTTTGGGAAAATGAATAGAAATCTTTAACAAGAGAAGATGTTTTGGTTCGAATCTTTCAGGGTGAGAATTTCCCTCAGAGACTGACACAGGGGGACAATGATTTTATTTATATGATTTCAGATTTAGTTTAAGTTGTTAATTATTTATTGTTTTCTGTTTATTTGATCTTGGTGATTACCTTATTTACTACTTGGTAATGTACTTGCTTTTCATTTTATGACATGTTCTCATTTTCTTTTCCCCTTTTGTATAAAAATTTCTTGAATAAAGAAAAATTTGATCGCAAAAAAAAAAAAAAGAACGAGAAGTTTTGTAAAAACCATTCAAAGTAAATCGGAGCGTCTCACCATCAGTGTGTTGTGGTTCAGGTTCCAGGTCTTGGTGATGAGAGTTTTTGCGTTGGGGTCCACGATGGAGTCCTCCAGGACGTAGACCGCCCGGGCCATGTGGGTGGGGAAGACCCGCTCCGCCCAGCCCGGCAGCCGGTTGGTTTTGGTCAGCAGCCGGCGCGACACCAGGTGGTTGCTGGGGGTGACCTCCCGGTACAGGACGTCCTCAGTCAGGACGTGTGAGCTGACACACAAAACATCATTTCATGGAGTCAGGAGTCTGAAAAGGTGTTTATAGTTCAGATTGGTCAGAGCTGCTCACTCCTGCTGTTTGTTAAAGTGAGAAAATGTTCTGAAATGTTCCTTTAAAGCAGTGCTTCTCAAAGTGTGGGGCGCGACAAACGGGCCCATCTTTAATGCTTTTCTTTATTGACAATAAAGATAATTCACTAAACAAAACACCCACACAAACAAAGTAATAATGAACAGCTAAAACTATGAGAGACATTGGGAGAAAAACGTAAACTGGAACTAAAGTGCAAAAACAATGATTGATGTCGGGTCGTTAATTGCAGCGAGACAACAAGGTAGCAGGTAGCGTGAGCAACATGGATAAATCTGTGATTCGGACCAAAAAGAAGCACCAGCACCATCACAAACACACAAGACACAGGGGCCAAGTCAACCAAAAACCCAACCGAAAAGAAAATATGATGAAAGCTATCCTAGGATCCTAGGGTTCACCGATGTGTGCTCTGTGTCTGAAGCCGTTAGCAGACAGCATGAGGCCGAACTAATTAAGGAGATAACACACCCCTGTCACGTTAACAAGCCGCTGGATTTCTTTAAAAGAAAACTGGCAGAATATCGACAGCAGGAGCAACGCCTGGTAAAGGCTGCGTCGGTTCACAGTCGAGCACTAATGGCCTCATACAAAGTTACATACAGTTACAATACACAAATGCAACCACATGCTTCTCAGTTGTGGCATCTCTGAAAACAAAACACCGATCTCAGCTCAACATTGAGCATGACTCTGAGTGGCCGTTTCAAGCCTGCAGCCACGTTTTGAGAAGTTGTGCAAAACAGGCTCATTGCAGCCACTAATGCAGGGATACATTTTAGTTGTTTTTGTGCACAGATTGTAAATGAAACACTTTTATTTTCTCTTTTTTAACTTTGTCTTATTTGATGTTATTGATTTTGATTCATTATAAAATATGATGTTACTTGGTGTTACTTCAATAAAGTTGAAATGTAATTTGTCTATATTGATGTTGGGGGGACAGGGGCAGGTGGGGCTTGGAAATGCCCAGCGGATGAACTCTATCTGAGGCTAATGTTCCAGCAGAGTTAGCTAAGGACTGTTAATGAACTCTATCTGAGGCTAATGTTCCAGCAGAGTTAGCTACAGACTGTGGATGAACTCTATCTGAGGCTCATGTTCCAGCAGAGTTAGCTACAGACTGTGGATGAACTCTATCTGAGGCTAATGTTCCAGCAGAGTTAGCTAAAGACTGTGGATGAACTCTATCTGAGGCTAATGTTCCAGCAGAGTTAGCTACAGACTGTGGATGAACTCTATCTGAGGCTAATGTTCCAGCAGAGTTAGCTACAGACTGTGGATGAGCTCTATCTGAGGCTCATGTTCCAGCAGAGTTAGCTAAAGACTGTGGATGAACTCTATCTGAGGCTAATGTTCCAGCAGAGTTAGCTAAAGACTGTGGATGAACTCTATCTGAGGCTAATGTTCCAGCAGAGTTAGTTAAAGACTGTGGATGAACTCTATCTGAGGCTAATGTTCCAGCAGAGTTAGCTACAGACTGTGGATGAACTCTATCTGAGGCTAATGTTCCAGCAGAGTTAGCTACAGACTGTGGATGAACTCTATCTGAGGCTAATGTTCCAGCAGAGTTAGCTAAAGACTGTGGATGAACTCTATCTGAGGCTAATGTTCCAGCAGAGTTAGCTACAGACTGTGGGTGAACTCTATCTGAGGCTAATGTTCCAGCAGAGTTAGCTACAGACTGTGGATGTGCAGCAGCCACTTTTCATCCCACTGTTTTAACACCTCATGGACCTGCAGCTGCGTGGATGAGGTGCGTTTCCAGCACAACTCGTTACCTGTATGGGTTTGGGTAGCGCTGCCAGAAGGCGACCAGCACCTGATGCCACGGACTCTTGATGTCGACCTCGCTGTGGAAATACTTCCCCATGTCTGACTCACAGCTGCCTCATTCAGAAGCTGCAGGGAAACAGAACCAACAGAAACAGGAAATAGGTGTTTAATTACGTCGTTTAATTCAGGCAATTACTGGTGTGTTGATCGTTTTATCTGAATATGTTTACCTGTAGCTGAGTTTTTCCACAGATAGATTAAAAATCGGCCTTTTTGTCGAGGTCTCCTTGTGTCTCTGAAAATAATATTAGATGTTTATTACCTTTTTCTCACATTTTACAGATGAAATAACCAGAGATGGGGACTCAAGTCGCTGTTTTGATGACTTGTGACTTGACTTGACATAAAATGAAAGAAAAGACTTGAGACTCGACTCGGACTTGGAAGTTAAAGACTCGGCACTTGACTTGACTTGAGACACGATGACTTGAATGACTTGAGTGTTAAGCATCTAGCATAACTTTGAACTTTGTTCGTCATTTAAAGATCCATTCTGACCAGTAAGTGCTTGTCAAGCTAATCTAAGCTTTTAGCTAATTTTAACCTGTTAGCCTAGTCGGTGGTTAGCTAACGTTAGCTTGATATGATACGGGGTGGACAGGTTGGACACATTGGCCAATGATGTTTACTGACAGTTACTTATATCTTTGTGTTTTCACTTTATTAAGATCAGATTCTGCAGGTTAAATTGCAAAAATAAAGTGACTTGACTTGACTTGACTTGACTTGACCAAGAAAAAATTACTTGAGACTTGAAAGCTAAGACTTGACACTTACTTGAGACTTGCACATGTGTGACTTGGTCCCATCTCTGGAAATAACTGAGATCACCTCATAAAGAACCTAACGCCTGTAACTTTCTCATGTCTGAACTGTATAAAAAGAAGTACATTATGCTCTAAAATTAGCTATTTTAGCATAATCTACACATTTTAAATGTGCTTGTCAGTATATCATCATCATCACAGAAGTCATTCCTGATAATATGACCCCTTAGTTTATATTTACTGCTGTCCTCAGAGTTAGTACCAATCTGATCATAAGTCTGCAAAAAGGCGCATATCTTAAAGGGACAGTTCGCCTCTTTTGACATGAAGCTGTGTCACATCCCATATCAGCAGCATCATTTCTGAACATCTTCTTACCCCCTGCTGCGTCCTGTGAGCAGAGTTCCAGCCTCGTTTTGGTGCTGATGAAGGTAGTCCGGCTAGTTGGCTGGGGTTTAAAAAATAAAGTGTTTTACTTCTCAAAACAATATGCGTTCAACAGAGTAATACATTTGCATCACAAAATGGTTCTCCAGGAAAAAGTCAGACCTCACATCGCTTGGCGCTATTTCTGCCTCCCTTCATATCACTGCTAACAGCCACCTAGCGACAGCCGCACCTGTTGCGGTGTTTGCTGCTCGGTCTGCACAGTTTACATTGGACGCATTGATACTAAGGGAGGCAAAAATAGCGCCAAGCGATGCGAGGTCTGACTTTTTCATGCAAAACGATTTTGTGATGCAAATGTATTACTCTGTTGAACGCATATTGTTTTGAGAAGTAAGACGCTTTATCTTTTAAACCCCAGCCAACTAGCCGGACTATAGAAAATAAAAGTGAAACTGAAAAAACTTCTCTCCGTTACAAAACGAGTTGCGTTGGCCGGGAATCGAACCCGGGTCAACTGCTTGGAAGGCAGCTATGCTAACCACTATACCACCAACGCTCACGATAAGGACCTCACTGTAGCGGGATACTTAGCGGGTTCGATTCCCGGCCAACGCAACTCTTTACGGACGGACTCAGCTCCAATAGAACTGGCCCTGGTTCTGTTTTCATTGTGTTGTTGCACATCGTTTCTTTCCACAGTATTCACATTACAGACATTAGTTATAATTAATTTATTACAACTAGCAGCTAGCTGTTTCATACGGAGTTAATCACTGTTAAACAGAAGCTAGCTTCGTGTTTTATGACGACCCGACGTTAATTGGCTGCGTTCATGTTTTATAACCACCTTCACCCAACAGCTTCGGCTCTTATCCTTTAGTTTTCCTACATTTTAGTCCGAATGTCGTCCTCTTTGGTTAATGTCTGCTAACAGAACCGGTTAGCACCAGCCCGGCTGGTGTAGCTGCTGCGGAAGCTAACGGCTAGCCGCGGAGCTAACATACCTGCAGCCGGGGCTCATCAGCGGGGTGAGCTCGCTGCTGGAGCCCGCAGAGCTGCAGCCAGAGGCAGCATGGGTGAAACGCTGTCAGCCCGGCGGGGTTTGCTGCCTCTGCACACTGGGACTGAGCCACGGTGGAGCCAGCTCAGATCAGAGCTCATGCACATCCCACTTTCCTCCAGCAGATGATGAGCTTTCATCACTTTTCCAGCAGAAACTCAAAGAGAGGAGCAGACTGATTTAAACTTGCCCTCTCCGTGTTTCCTGCCCCCAGCAGCCATAAAACACATAATAATATGATAACTTCATGATTTATCTTTCAGTAATGATTCATTCTGCAGGAGTAGTGGAATAAAAAGCACGTTTTCCTTCTGAAATGTGGTGCAGAGCCGTTCAGCTACGGAACATTTTCTCAGAAATCATTGTTATATTCGGATGTTATGGCCTTTTGGTGCCCAAAGAGAGGCTCCTGGACAGGTGATACTTCACCTGAGCTCACCTGCAGCTGTGGCTTCATTCTGCATTAATCTGGACGTCCCACAGATTAAGATCCTGCTGCCACTGATTTTCAGCCCACTTCTTGTGTCCTTTGGCACAGCTCAGCCTTTTCTCCCTGTTTCCCTTCCTTAAGAACGGCTTCTTGACAGCCACCCTTCCATGGAAACTTTCACTGTTTAACCCGTCTATGACCAAAACTTGGTTTCTGTCCTAATATAGAGTCAATCTTTAACCTCATTCTCTGAAAATGGAGATTTTTGCCAAATTTCCATCCGAAGGTCCATTTTCTGAGACCATTTTAAAATCAAAACTGAAGAAGAGATGGAAGAAAATTAAAAATGAAAGGGCCAACTGTCAAACAAACCATGAATGGATAAGCTAGCATGATGCTAACCTGGAGTGAGGACATATTGAACAACTAACTTTACAACTGGGTCACTACATCAATATTTATATGCTGAGCACTTTAAAATTGGTTTTTGGGCTTGAAAGAGATGGAAAAACTCTACTGATGACCCTGTTTCCCTTCCTGAAGAACGGCTTCTTGACAGCCGCCCTTCCATGGAGCCCATTTCTGATTTTCTTAAGGACATCACTTTCAGATCCTGTTCATCTGCTGGAGATAGTTCTTTAGGCCTGACACTTTTTGTATTTTTTGTGGGTTTTTTTGTTATATTTTGTGTTTTTTGTGTTTTATTTTGTTTCTTTTGTTTTCTTTTGTGATTTTTCTGTTTTATTTTGTGTTTTTCTGTTTTCTTTTGTGTTTCTTTTGTGTTTTTGTGTTTTATTTCGTCTTTGTTGTGTTTTATTTTGTGTTTCTTTTGTGTTTTTTTGTGTTTTATTTCGTGTTTGTTGTGTTTTATTTGGTGTTTCTTTTGTTTTATTTTGTGTTTTTTTTATTTCGTGTTTTTCTGTTTTATTTGGTGTTTTTTTTAGTGTTTTATTTTGTGTTTCTTTTGTTTTCTTTTGTGTTTTTTCTGTTTTATTTGGTGGCTTTGGGTCAGATTTCCTCCTGTTCATCTGCTGTAGATAGTTCTTTAGGCCTGACACTTCTTCTTCTGTCCTCCACTT